>NC_142799.1:79691407-79991407 GCF_049724085.1 Artemia sp. Qi Xiang Cuo | reverse complement strand
TTGTTACTGTTCCATTCTCTTGATGTTTCAAAGTTCATTTTGGATTTTTTTCGTTGAAATATAAGAGTTGGAATGTGTCACTGTTACATTCTCTTGATGTTTCAAAGTTCATTTTAGATTTTTTTTTTCCTTGATATGTAAGAGTTGGCATATTTCAGCAGTGATTTGTCGTGGTTTACCCTGTCACTGTTACATTCTCTTGATGCTTCAAAGTTCATTTTGGATTTTTTTTTTAGTTGAAATGAAAGACTTGAAATTTTTCAGTAGTGTTTTGTCACAGCTTACCTTGTCACTGTTACATTCTCTTGATGTTTCAAATTCATTTTGGAATTTTTTCGTTGAAATGTAAGAGTTGGAATATTTCAGTAGTGTTTTGTCGTAGTTTACCTTATCACTGTTACATTCTCTTGATTTTTCTAAGTTCATCTTGGATGTTTTTCATTGAAATGTAAGAGTTGGAATATTTAAGTAGTGTTTCGTCATGGTTTACCTTGTCACTATTACATTCTCTTTTTATTTCAAATTTCATTTGGATCTTTTTTTTATTGGTATGTAAGAGTTGGACTATTTCAGTAGTGTTTTGTAGTGGTTTACATTGTCACTGTTACATTCTCTTGGTGTTTCAAAGTTCATTTTGGATTTTTTTTTCGTTGAAATGTAAGAGTTGGAATGTTTTAGTAGTGTTTTGTCGAGGTTTACCATATCACTGTTACATTCTGAAGATGTTTCAAAGTTCATTTTGGATTTTTCGTTGAAATGTAAGAGTTGGAATATTTCAGTAGTGTTTTGTTGTGATTTACCTTGTCACTGTTACATTCTGAAGATGTTTCAAAGTTCAGTTTGGATTTTTTTCGTTGAAGTGTAAGAGTTGGAATATTTCAGTAGTGTTCTGTCGTGGTTTACCAAGTCACTGTTACATTCTGAAGATATTTCAAAGTTCATTTTGAAATTTTTTTTTCGTTGAAATGTAAGAGTTGGAATATTTCAGTAGTGTTTTGTCGTGGTTTACCTTGTCACTGTTACATTCTCTTGATGTTTCAAAGTTCATTTTAGATTTTTTTTTTCCTTGATATGTAAGAGTTGGCATATTTCAGCAGTGATTTGTCGTGGTTTACCCTGTCACTGCTACATTCTCTTGATGCTTCAAAGTTCATTTTGGATTTTTTTTTCGTTGAAATGCAAGACTTGAAATTTTTCAGTAGTGTTTTGTCACAGCTTACCTTGTCACTGTTACATTCTCTTGATGTTTCAAATTAATTTTGGAATTTTTTAGTTTAAATGTAAGAGTTGGAATATTTCAGTAGTGTTTTGTCGTGGTTTACCTTATCACTGTTACATTCTCTTGATTTTTGTAAGTTTATCTTGGATGTTTTTCATTGAGATGTAAGAGTTGGAATATTTCAGTAGTGTTTCGTCATGGTTTACCTTGTCACTATTACATTCTCTTTTTATTTCAAAGTTCATTTGGATTTTTTTTTATTGGTATGTAAGAGTTGGGCTATTTCAGTAGTGTTTTGTAGTGGTTTACATTGTCACAGTTACATTCTCTTGGTGTTTCAAAGTTCATTTTGGATTTTTTTTTCGTTGAAATGTAAAAGTTGGAATGTTTTAGTAGTGTTTTGTCGAGGTTTACCATATCACTGTTACATTCTGAAGATGTTTCAAAGTTCATTTTCGATTTTTCGTTGAAATGTAAGAGTTGGAATATTTCAGTAGTGTTTTGTTGTGATTTACCTTGTCACTGTTACATTCTGAAGATGTTTCAACATTCAGTTTGGATTTTTTTCGTTGAAGTGTAAGAGTTGGAATATTTCAGTAGTGTTCTGTCGTGGTTTACCAAGTCACTGTTACATTCTCATGATGTTTCAAAGTTCTATTTGGATTTTTTTTTAAATGTAAGAGATGGAATATTTCAGTAGTGTTTTGTCGTGGTTTATATTGTCACTGTTACATTCTCTTTATGTTTCAAAGTTCATTTTAGATTTTTTTTTTCATTGAAATGTAAGAGTGGGAATATTTCAGTAGTGTTTTGTTGTGGTTTACCTTGTCACTGTTACATTCTCATGATGCTTCAAAGTTCATTTTGGATTTCTTTCGTTGAAATTTAAGACTTGGAATATTTCAGTAGTGTTTTGTCGTGGTTTATATTGTCACTGTTACATTCTGAAGATATTTTAAAGTTCATTTTGAATTTTTTTGTCGTTGAAATGTAAAAGTTGGAATATTTCAGTAGTGTTTTGTCGGGGTTTACTTTGCCACTGTTACATTCTCTTGATGTTTCGAATTTCACTTTGGATTTTTTTTTTTCGTTGAAATATAAGAGTTGGAATATTTCAGTAGTGGTTTGTCGTGGTTTAACTCGTCACTGTTACATTTTCATTATGTTTCAAAGTTAATTTTGAATTTTTTTTTGTTGAAATGTAAGAGATGGAATATTTAAGTAGTGTTTTGTCGTGGTTTACATTGTCACTGTTGCATTCTCTTTATGTTTCAAAGTTCATTTTAGATTATTTTTTTTTTCATTGAAATGTAAGAGCTGGAATATTTCAGTAGTGTTTTGTCGTGGTTTACCTTGTCACTGTTATATTCTCATGATGATTCAAAGTTCATTTTGGATTTCTTTCGTTGAAATTTAAGACTTGGAATATTTCAGTAGTGTTTTGTCATGGTTTACCATGTCACTGTGACACCCTGGTAACCATGTCACTGGGTAACCATGACATGGTTACCATGTCACTACCATGTCATTCTCTAGATGTTTCAAACTCATTTTAGATTTTTTTTTTTTGTTGAATTGTAAGAGTTGGCATATTTCAGTAGTGTTTTATCGTGGTTTACCTTGTTGCAATGTAATGTAAGAGATAGAATATTTCAGTAGTGTTTTCTCGTGGTTTACCTTGTCACTGTTACATTCTCTAGATGTTTCAAAATTCATTTTAGATTTTTTTTTTTCTTGAAATGTAAGAGTTTGAATACGTCAGTAGTGTTTTGTCGTGGTTTACCTTTTCACTGTTACATTATCTTGATATTTCAAAGTTCTTTTGGATTTTTTTGGTTTAAATGTAAGAGCTGGAATATTTCCGTAGTGTTTTGTCCTGGTTTACCTTGTCAATCTTACATTCTCTTGATCTTTCAAAGTTCATTTTGAATTTCATTTTTTCGTTGGAATTTAAGAGTTGGAATTGTCACTGTTACATTCTCTTGATGTTTCAAATGGTTTACCTTGTTATATTCTGAAGACGTTCCAAAGTTCATTTTGATTTTTTTCGTTGAACTGTAAGAGTTGGAATAATTCAGTAGTGTTTCTCGTGGTTTACCTTGTCACTATTACATTCTGAAGATGTTTCAAAGTTCATTTTTGATTTTTTTTTTTCATTGAACTGTAAGAGATAGAATATTTCAGTAGTGTTTTCTCGTGGTTTACCTTGTCACTGTTACATTCTCTTGATGTTTCAAAGTTCATTTTAGATTTTTTTTCTTGAAATGTAAGAGTTGGAATACTTCCGTAGTGTTTTGTCGTGGTTTACCTTTTCACTGTTACATTCTCTTGATATTTCAAAGTTCTTTTGGATTTTTTTGGTTGAAATGTAATAGCTGGAATATTTCAGTAGTGTTTTGTCCTGGTTTACCTTGTCAATCTTACATTCTCTTGATCTTTAAAAGTTCATTTTGAATTTCATTTTTTCGTTGAAATTTAAGAGTTGGAACTGTCACTGTTACATTCTCTTGATGTTTCAAATGGTTTACCTTGTTACATTCTGAAGATGTTCCAAAGTTCATTTTGATTTTTTTCGTTGAACTGTAAGAGTTGGAATAATTCAGTAGTGTTTCTCGTGGTTTACCTTGTCACTATTACATTCTGAAGATGTTTCAAAGTTCATTTTTGATTTTTTTTTTCATTGAACTGTAAGAGATAGAATATTTCAGTAGTGTTTTCTCGTGGTTTACCTTGTCACTGTTACATTCTCTAGATGTTTCAAAGTTCATTTTAGATTTTTTTTTTCTTGAAATGTAAGAGTTGGAATACTTCCGTAGTGTTTTGTCGTGGTTTACCTTTTCACTGTTACATTCTCTTGATATTTCAAAGTTCTTTTGGATTTTTTTGGTTGAAATGTAATAGCTGGAATATTTCAGTAGTGTTTTGTCCTGGTTTACCTTGTCAATCTTACATTCTCTTGATCTTTAAAAGTTCATTTTGAATTTCATTTTTTCGTTGAAATTTAAGAGTTGGAACTGTCAGTGATTTGTCGTGGTTTACCCTGTCACTGTTACATTCTCTTGATGCTTCAAAGTTCATTTTGGATTTTTTTTCGTCGAAATGTAAGAGTTGGAATATTTTAGTAGTGTTTTGTCATGGTTTACCTTGTCACTGTTACATTCTCTTGATTTTTCAAAGTTCATCTTGGATGTTTTTCATTGAAGTTTAAGAGTTGGAATATTTCAGTAGTGTTTTGTCATGGTTTACCTTGTCACTATTACATTCTCTTGATGTTTCAATGTTCATTTTGGATTTTTTTATTGCAATGTAAGACTTGGATTATTTCAGTAGTGTTTTATCGTGGTTTACCTTGTCACTGTTACATTCTCTAGATGTTTCAATGTTCATTTTGGATTTTTTTTCGTTGAATTGTAAGAGTTGGAATATTTCAGCAATCTTTTGTCGTGGTTTACCATGTCACTGTTACATTCTGAAGATGTTTCAAAGTTCATTTTGGATTTTTCGTTGAAATGTAAGATTTGGAATGTTTCAGTAGTGTTTTGTTGTGATTTACCTTGTCACTGTTACATTCTGAAGATGTTTCAAAGTTCAGTTTGGATTTTTTTCGTTGAAGTGTAAGAGTTGGAATATTTCATTAGTGTTCTGTAGTGTTTTACCATGTCACTGTTTCATACTGAATATTTTTTAAATTTAATTTTGATTTTTTTTTTTTAGTTGAAATGTTAGTGTTGGAATATTTCAGCAATGTTTTGTTGTGATTTACCTTGTAACTGTTACATTCTGAAGATGTTTCAAAGTTCAGTTTGGTGTTTTTTCGTTGAAGTGTAAGAGTTGGAATATTTCAGTAGTGTTCTGTCGTGGTTTACAAAGTCACTGATACATACTGAAGATATTTCAAAGTTCATTTTCAATTTTTTTTTGTTGAAATGTAAGAGTTGGAATATTTCAGTAGTGTTATGTCGTGATTTACCTTGTCACTGTTACATTCTCATGATGTTTCAAAATTCATTTTGGATTTTTTTTTGTTGAAATGTAAGAGTTGGATTATTTCAGTACTGTTTTGTAGTGGTTTACCTGGGACTGGAAATTGCAAAATTTCGCTGGAAATTTCAGCTTGATAATTTTCAAACTTAACTAGCTGACTTAACCAAATACGGGCTATCTGACTGTTTTTATTAAAATGTTTTATTTTCGTTGAAATGTAAGAGTTGGATTGTTTCAGTAGTGTTTTGTCGTGGTTTACCTTGTCACTGTTAAATTCTCTTGATGTTTCAAAGTTCATTTTGGATTTTTTTTTTCTTTGAAATATATGAGTTGGAATATTTCAGTAGTGTTTTGTCGTGGTTTATCATGTCCCTGTTACATAATTTTGATGCTTCAAAATTCATTTTGGATTTTTTTTTTGGTTGAAATGTAAGAGTTTGAATATTTCAGTACTGTTTTGTCGTCGTTTACCTTGTCACTTTTACATTCTCTTGATGCTTCAAACTCATTTTAGATTTAATTTTTTTTGGTTGAAATGTAAGAGTTGGCATATTTCAGTAGTGTTTTTTCGTGGTTTAACTTGTCACTGTTACATTCTACTGATGTTTCAAAATTTATTTTGGATTTTTTTTTTTTGAAATGTAAGATTTGGATTATTTCAGTACTGTTTTTTAGTGGTTTACCTTGTGACTGTTACATTCTCTTGATGTTTCAAAGTTCATTTTAGATTTTTTCGTTGAAATGTAAGAATTGGAATATTTCAGTAGTGTTTGTCATGGTTTACATTGTCACTGTTGCATTCTTTTGATGTTTGAAAGTTCATTTTGGATTTTTTTCGTTGAAATGTAAGAGTTGGCATATTTCAGTACTGTTTTCTCGTGGTTTACCTTGTCACTGTTACATTCTCTTGATGTTTCAAAGTTCATTTTGGATTTTTTTCGTTGAAATGTAAGATTTGGATTATTTCAGTAGTGTTTTGTCGTGGTTTACATTGTCACTGTTAAATTCTCTTGATGTTTCAAATTTCATTTTCGATTTTTTTTCGTTGAAATATAAGACTTGGAACATTTCAGTAACGTTTGGTCGTGGTTTACCATGTCACTGTTACATTCTCTTGATGTTTCAAAGTTCATTTTGTATTTTTTTTTCGTTGAAATGTAAGAGTTGGAATATTTCAGAAGTGTTTTGTCGTGATTTACCTTGTCAGTGTTAAGTTCTCTTGATGTTTAAAGTTCATTTTAGATTTTTTTTTGTTGAAATATAAGAGTTGGCATATTTAAGTAGTGTTTCGTCGGGGTTTACCTTTTCACTGTTACATTCTCTTGATGTTTCAAAGTTCTTTTGGATTTTTTGATTGAAATGTAAGAGCTGGAATATTTCAGTAGTGTTTTGTCGTGGTTTACCTTGTCACTCTTACATTCTCTTGATCTTTCAAAATTCATTTTGAATATCATTTTTTCGTTGAAATTTAAGAGTTTGAATTGTAACTGTTTTCTGATGTTTTGTAACATTCTCTTGATGTTTCAAAGTTCATTTTGGATTTTTTCGTTCAAATTGGAATATTTCAGTAGTGTTTTGTCGTGGTTTACCTTCTCACTGTTACATTCTCTTGATGGTTCAAATGGTTTACCTTGTTACATTCTGAAGACGTTTCAAAGTTCATTTTAATTTTTTTTTCGCTGAACTGAAAAAGTTGGAATAATTCAGTAGTGTTTTCTCGTGGTTTACCTTGTCACTGTTACATTCTCTTGATGCTTCAAAGTTCATTTTGGATTTTTTCGTTGAAATGTAAGAGGTGGATTATTTCAGTTTTGTTTTGTCGTGCTTTACAATGTCACTGTTACATTCTGAAGATGTTTCAAAGTTCATTTTAGATTTTTTTCGTTGAAATGTAAGAGTTGGAATATTTCAGTATTGTTTTGTTGTGGATTACCTTCTCACTATTACATTCTTTTGATATTTCAAAGTTCATTTTAGATTTTATTCGTTGAAATGTAAGAGTTGGAATATTTCAGTAGTGTTTTGTCGTGGTTTATCTTTTCACTTTTACATTCTCTTGATGCTTCAAACTCATTTTAGATTTAATTTTTTTGGTTGAAATGTAAGAGTTGGCATATTTCAGTAGTGTTTTGTCGTGGTTTACCTTGTCACTGTTACATTCTCCTGATGTTTCAAAATTCATTTTGGATTTTTTTTTTTTGAAATGTAAGAGTTGGATTATTTCAGTACTTTTTTTTAGTGGTTTACCTTGTGACTGTTACATTCTCTTGATGTTTCAAAGTTCATTTTAGATTTTTTTCGTTGAAATGTAAGAATTGGAATATTTAAGTAGTGTTTGTCGTGGTTTACATTGTCACTGTTGCATTCTTTTGATGTTTGAAAGTTCATTTTGGATTTTTTTCGTTGAAATGTAAGAGTTGGCATATTTCAGTACTGTTTTCTCGTGGTTTACCTTGTCACTGTTACATTCTCTTGATGTTTCAAAGTTCATTTTGGATTTTTTTTCGTTGAAATGTAAGATTTGGATTATTTCAGTAGTGTTTTGTCGTGGTTTACATTGTCACTGTTAAATTCTCTTGATGTTTCAAATTTCATTTTCGATTTTTTTCGTTGAAATATAAGACTTGGAACATTTCAGTAACGTTTGGTCGTGGTTTACCATGTCACTGTTACAATCTCGTGATGCTTCAAAGTTCATTTTGGATTTTTTTTCGTTGAAATGTAAGAGTTGGAATATTTCAGTAGTGTTTGTCGTGGTTTACATTGTCACTGTTGCATTCTTTTGATGTTTGAAAGTTCATTTTGGATTTTTTCGTTGAAATGTAAGAGTTGGCATATTTCAGTACTGTTTTCTCGTGGTTTACCTTGTCACTGTTACATTCTCTTGATGTTTCAAAGTTCATTCTGGATTTTTTTCGTTGAAATGTAAGATTTGGATTATTTCAGTAGTGTTTTGTCGTGGTTTACATTGTCACTGTTAAATTCTCTTGATGTTTCAAATTTCATTTTCGATTTTTTTCGTTGAAATATAAGACTTGGAACATTTCAGTAACGTTTGGTCGTGGTTTACCATGTCACTGTTACAATCTCGTGATGTTTCAAAATTCATTTTGGATTTTTTTTTGTTGAAATGCAAGAGTTGGAATATTTCAGTAGTGCTTTGTTGTGGTTTACCTTGTCAATGTTACATTCTCTTGATGTTTAAAAGTTCATTTTGTATTTTTTTTTATTGAAATGTAAGAGTTGGAATATTTCAGTAGTGTTTTGTCGGGGTTTACCTTTTCACTGTTACATTCTCTTGATGTTTCAAAGTTCTTTTGGATTTTTTGATTGAAATGTAAGAGCTGGAATATTTCAGTAGTGTTTTGTCGTGGTTTACCTTGTCACTCTTACATTCTCTTGATCTTTCAAAATTCATTTTGAATATCATTTTTTCGTTGAAATTTAAGAGTTTGAATTGTAACTGTTTTCTGATGTTTTGTAACATTCTCTTGATGTTTCAAAGTTCATTTTGGATTTTTTTCGTTCAAATTGGAATATTACAGTAGTGTTTTGTCGGGGTTTACCTTCTCACTGTTACATTCTCTTGATGTTTCAAATGGTTTACCTTGTTACATTCTGAAGACGTTTCAAAGTTCATTTTAATTTTTTTTTCGTTGAACTGAAAAAGTTGGAATAATTCAGTAGTGTTTTCTCGTGGTTTACCTTGTCACTGTTACATTCTCTTGATGCTTCAAAGTTCATTTTGGATTTTTTCGTTGAAATGTAAGAGGTGGATTATTTCAGTTTTGTTTTGTCGTGCTTTACCATGTCACTGTTAAATTCTGAAGATGTTTCAAAGTTAATTTTTGATTTTTTTCGTTGAAATGTAGGAGTTGGAATATTTCAGTAGTGTTTTGTTATATTTTACCTTCTCGTTGTTAAATTCTTTTGATGTTCCAAGTTCACTTTTCTTATTCGCTGAAATGTAAGAGTTGGATTACATCAGTAGTTTTTTGTCATGGTTTATCTACTCACTGTTACATTATATTGATGTTTTAAAGTTCATCATGGATGTTTTTCATTGAAATTTAAGAGTTGGAATATATCAGTAGTGTTTTGTCATGGATTTTTTTTATTGAAATGTAAGAGTTGGAATATTTCAGTAGTGTTTTGTAGTGGTTTACATTGTCACTGTTACATTCTCTTGATGTTTCAAAGTTCATTTTGGATTTTTTTTCATTGATTTATAAGAGTTGGAATATTTCAGTAGTGTTTTGTAGTGGTTTACATTGTCACTGTTACATTCTTAAGATGTTTCAAAGTTCATTTTGGATTTTTCGTTGAAATGTAAGAGTTGGAATATTTCAGTAGTGTTGTGTTGTGATTTACCTTGTCACTGTTACATTCTTAAGATGTTTCAAAGTTCAGTTTGGATTTTTTTCGTTGAAGTGTAAGAGTTGGAATATTTCAGTAGTGTTCTGTCATAGTTTACCAAGTCACTGTTACATTCTGAAGATATTTCAAAATTCATTTTTGATTTTTTTTTTTGTTGAAATGTAAGAGTTGGATTATTTCAGTACTGTTTTGTAGTGGTTTACCTTGTGACTGTTACATTCTCTTGATGTTTCAAAGATCATTTTAGATTTTTTTTTTATGTTTCAAAGTTCATTTTTTTTTTCGTTGAAATGTAAGAGTTGGAATATTTAAGTATTGGTTCGTCGTGGTTTACCTTGTCAATGTTAAATTCACATGATGTTTCAAAGTTCATTTTATATTTTTTTTTTCGTTGAAATGTAAGAGTTGTAATATTTCAGAAGTGTTTTGTTGTGGTTTACATTGTCACTGTTACATTCTCATGATGTTTCAAAATTCATTTTGGATTTTTTTTTTTTGAAATGTAAGAGTTGGATTATTTCAGTACTGTTTTGTAGTGGTTTACCTTGTGACTGTTAAATTCTCTTGATGTTTCAAAGATCATTTTGGATTTTTTTTTTTGAAATACAAGAGTTGGAATGTGTCACTGTTACATTCTCTTGATGTTTCAAAGTTCATTGGATTTTTTTTCGTTGAAATGCAAGAGTTGGAATATTTCAGTAGTGTTCAGTCGTAGTTTACCTTGTCACTGTTACATTCTCGTGATGTTTCAAAGTTCATTTTATATTTTTCCATTGAAATGTAAGAGTTGGCATATTTCAGTAGTGTTTCGTCGTGGTTTACCTTGTCACTGTTACATTCTCTTGATTTTTCACAGTTCATTTTGGATTTCTTGCGTTGAAATGTAAGAGTTGAAACATTTCTGTAGTGTTTTCTCGTGGTTTACCTTGTCACTGTTACATTCTGAAGATATTTCAAAGTTCATTTTGGATATTTTTTTTCGTTGAAATGAAAGAGTTGGAATATTTCAGTACTGTTTCTCGTGGTTTACCTTGTCACTGTTACATTCTGAAGATGTTTCAAAGTTCATTTTGGATTTTTTTTTTCGTTGAAATGTAAGAGTTGGATTATTTCAGTAGTATTTCTCGTGCTTTGCCTTGTCATTGTTACATTCTGAAGATGTTTCAAAGTTCATTTTGGATTTTTTTTTTTCGTTGAAATGTAAGAGTTGGAATATATCAATAGCGTTTTGTCGTGGTTTACCTTGTCACTATTACATTCTGAAGATGTTTCAAAGTTCATTTTGGATTTTTTTTTTTCGTTGAAATGAAAGAGTTGGAATATTTCAGTAGTGTTTCTCGTGGTTTTCCTTGTCACTGTTACATTCTCGTGATGTTTCAAAGTTCATTTTATATTTTTCCATTGAAATGTAAGAGTTGGAGTATTTTAGTAGTGTTTCGTCGTGCTTTACCTTGTCACTGGTACATTCTCTTGATTTTTCACAGTTCATTTTGGATTTCTTGCGTTAAAATGTAAGAGTTGAAACATTTCTGTAGTGTTTTCTCGTGGTTTACCTTGTCACTGTTACATTCTGAAGATATTTCAAAGTTCATTTTGGATATTTTTTTTTCGTTGGAATGAAAGAGTTGGAATATTTCAGTAGTTTTTCTCGTGGTTTACCTTGTCACTGTTATATTCTGAAGATGTTTCAAAGTTCATTTTTGATTTTTTTTTTCATTGAACTGTAAGAGTTGGAATATTTCATTAGTGTTTTCTCGTGGTTTACCTTGTCACTGTTACATTCTGAAGATATTTCAAAGTTCATTTTTTTTTGTTGAAATGTAAGAGATGGAATATTTCAGTAGTGTTTTGTCGTGGTTTACATTGTCACTGTTGCATTCTCTTTATGTTTCAAAGTTCATTTTAGATTTTTTTTTCATTGAAATGTAAGAGTTGGAATATTTCAGTAGTGGTTTTGTAGTGGTTTACATTATCACTGTTACATTCTCTTGATGTTTCAAAGTTCATTTTGGATTTTTTTTTGTTGAATTGTAAGAGTTGGAATATTTCAGTAGTGTTTTGTCGTGGTTTACCATATCACTGTTACACTCTGAAGATGTTTCAAAGTTCATTTTGGATTTTTCGTTGAAATGTAAGAGTTGGAATATTTCAGTAGTGTTTTGTTGTGATTTTGTGATTTTGTTGTGGTTTACCAAGTCACTGTTGCATACTGAATATATTTTAAAGTTCATTTTGAATTTTTTTTTTTCGTTGAAATGTTAGAGTTGGAATATTTCAGTAGTGTTTTGTTGTGATTTACCTTGTAACTGTTACATTCTGAAGATGTTTCAAAGTTCAGTTTGGATTTTTTTCGTTGAAGTGTAAGAGTTGGAATATTTCAGTAGTGTTTTGTCGTGGTTTACAAAGTCACTGATACATACTGAAGATATTTCAAAGTTCATTTTGAATTTTTTTTGAAAGTCTAGTGAAACATTCCGTAAATAGTCAGCTGGAAATTGCAAAATTTCGCTTGAAGTATCAGCTTGATAATTTTCAACCTTAACTAGCAGACTCAACCAAATACGGGCTATCCGACTATTTTTATTAGAATGTTCTAGCCCCTCCGTTCTCATTTTATTTGCAATCTCGGTATTACATATTCTATTGAAATATTGCGTAAATAGTCGGCTGTATTGCCGCGTTGGACGTTTTTAGGGCACTCTGGAGGACCCTCGAACCGCTCTAGGCACCCCAGGGACTGCTTTTGGTTGCCCTGGGACCACTCTAGGGCTTTTGTGTGCCCTGTGATCGCGGGGAGGCTTTTTTGGTCCCTAAGACCGCACTAGTGGCCTTTGGATCCCTGGCACTGGAAATTGCAAAATTTTACTGAAATTTAAGCTTGATAATTTTCAAACGTAACTAGCCGACTTAACCAAATACGGGCTATCCGACTGTTTTTATTAAAATGTTTTATTTTCGTTGAAATGTAAGAGTTGGATTATTTCAGTAGTGTTTTGTCGTGGTTTACCTTGTCACTGTTACATTCTCTTGATGTTTCAAAGTTAATTTTGTATTTTTTTTTTCTTTGAAATATATGAGTTGGAATATTTCGGTAGTGTTTTGTCGTGCTTTATAATGTCACTGTTACATAATTTTGATGCTTCAAAATTCATTTTGGATTTTTTTTTCTGGTTGAAATGTAAGAGTTGGAATATTTCAGTACTGTTTTGTCGTCGTTTACCTTGTCACTTTTACATTCTCTTGATGCTTCAAACTCATTTTAGATTTAATTTTTTTTGGTTGAAATGTAAGAGTTGGCATATTTAAGTAGTGTTTTGTTGTGGTTTACCTTGTCACTGTTAAATTCTCCTGAGTTTTCAAAATTCATTTTGGATTTTTTTTTTTTGAAATGTAAGAGTTGGATTATTTCAGTACTTTTTTTTAGTGGTTTACCTTGTGACTGTTACATTCTCTTGATGTTTCAAAGTTCATTTTGGATTTTTTTTCGTTGAAATGTAAGAATTGGAATATTTCAGTAGTTTTTCGTCGTGGTTTACCTTGTCACTGTTACATTCTTTTGATGTTTCAAAGTTCATTTTGGATTTTTTTAGTTGAAATGTAAGAGTTGGCATATTTAAGTACTGTTTTCTCATGGTTTATCTTGTCACTGTTACATTCTCTTGATGTTTCAAAGTTCATTCTGGATTTTTTCGTTGAAATGTAAGAATTGGAATATTTCAGTAGTGCTTTTGTTGTGGTTTACCTTCTAACTGTTACATTCTGAAGATGTTTCAAAGTTCAGTTTGGATTTTTTTGTTGAAGTGTAAGAGTTGGAATATTTCAGTAGTGTTTTGTCGTGGTTTACAAAGTCACTGATACATACTGAAGATATTTCAAAGTTCATTTTGAATTTGTTTTGAAAGTCTAGTGAAACATTCCTCAAATAGTCATCTGGAAATTGCAAAATTTCTCTGTAAGTATCAGCTTGATAGATTGCAAATCTAACTAGCCGACTAAACCACCGACGGGCTATCCAACTGTTCTTATTAGAATATTCTAGCCCCAACTGTTCTTATATTATTTGCAATATAAGTCTTAAATATTATATTGAAATATTGCGTAAATAGTCGGGTGTATTGCCACGTTGGACGTTTTTAGGGCACTCTGGAGGACCCTCGAACCGCTCTAGGCACCCCAGGGACTGCTTTTGGCTGCCCTGGGACCACTCTAGGGCTTTTGGGTGCCCTGTGATAGCGGGGATGCTTTTTGGGTCCCTAAGACCGCACTAAATATTGCGTAAATAGGGGCCTTTTGGATCCCTGGCACTGGAAATTGCAAAATTTCACTGGAAATTTAAGCTTGATAATTTTCAAACGTAACTAGCCGACTTAACGAAATACGGGCTATCCGACTGTTTTTATTAAAATGTTTTATTTTCGTTGAAATGTAAGAGTTGGATTGTTTCAGTAGTGTTTTGTCGTGGTTTACCTTGTCACTGTTAAATTCTCTTGATGTTTCAAAGTTCATTTTGGATTTTTTTTTCTTTGAAATGTAGGAGTTGGAACATTTCAGTAATGTTTCGTCGTGGTTTATCATGTCACTGTTACATAATTTTGATGCTTCAAAATTCATTTTGGATTTTTTTTTTTGGTTGAAATGTAAGAGTTGGAATATTTCAGTACTGTTTTGTCGTGGTTTACCTTGTCACTTTTACATTCTCTTGATGTTTCAAACTCATTTTAGATTTTTTTTTGTTGAAATGTAAGAGTTGGCTTATTTCAGCAGTGTTTTGTTGTGGTTTACCTTGTCACTGTTGCATTCTTCCGATGTTTCAAAATTCATTTTGAATTTTTTGTTGTTGAAATATAAGAGTTTGAATATTTCAGTAGTATTTTTAGTGGTTTACCTTGTGACTGTTACATTCTCTTGATGTTTCAAAGTTCATTTTAGATTTTTTTCGTTGAAATGTAAGAATTGGAATATTTCAGTAGTGTTTGTCGTGGTTTACATTGTCACTGTTGCATTCTCTTGATGTTTCAAAGTTCATTTTGGATTTTTTTCGTTTAAATGTAAGAGTTGGCATATTTCAGTACTGTTTTCTCGTGGTTTACCTTGTCACTGTTACATTCTCTTGATGTTTCAAAGTTCATTCTGGATTTTTTTCGTTGAAATGTAAGATTTGGATTATTTCAGTAGTGTTTTGTCGTGGTTTACATTGTCACTGTTAAATTCTCTTGATGTTTCAAATTTCATTTTCGATTTTTTTCGTTGAAATATAACACTTGGAACATTTCAGTAACGTTTGGTCGTGATTTACCATGTCACTGTTGCAATCTCTTGATGCTTCAAAGTTCATTTTGGATTTTTTTTCGTTGAAATGCAAGAGTTGGAATATTTCCGTAGTGTTTTGTCGTGGTTTAACTTGTCACTGTTACATTCTCTTGATATTTCAAAGTTCATTTTAGATTTTTTTTTTATTGAAATGTATGAGTTGGAATACTTCAGTAGTGTTTTGTCGGGGTTTACCTTTTCACTGTTACATTCTCTTGATGTTTCAAAGTTATTTTGGATTTTTTGATTTAAATGTAAGAGATGGAATATTTCAGTAGTGTTTTGTCGTGGTTTACCTTGTCACTCTTACATTCTCTTGATCTTTCAAAATTCATTTTGAATATAATTATTTCGTTGAAATTTAAGAGTTTGAATTGTAACTGTTTTCTGATGTTTTGTAACATTCTCTTGATGTTTCAAAGTTCATTTTGGATTTTTTTCGTTCAAATTGGAATATTTCAGTAGTATTTTGTCATGGTTTACCTTCTCACTGTTACATTCTCATGATGTTTCAAATTGTTTACCTTGTTACATTCTGAAGACGTTTCTCTTGATGTTTCAAAGTTCATTTTGGATTTTTTTTTTCGTTGAATTGTAAGAGTTGGAATATTTCAGTAGTGTTTCGTCGTGGTTTACCATATCACTGTTACATTCTGAAGATGTTTCAAAGTTCATTTTGGACTTTTCGTTGAAATGTAAGAGTTGAAATATTTCAGTAGTATTTTGTTGTGGTTTACCTTGTCACTGTTACATTCTTAAGATGTTTCAATGTTCAGTTTTGATTTTTTTCGTTGAAGTGTAAGAGTTGGAATATTTCAGTAGTGTTCTGTCGTAGTTTACCAAGTCACTGTTACATTCTGAAGATATTTCAAAATTCATTTTGGATTTTTTTTTTGTTGAAATGTAAGAGTTGGATTATTTCAGTACTGTTTTTTAGTGGTTTACCTTGTGACTGTTACATTCTCTTGATGTTTCAAAGATCATTTTAGATTTTTTTTTCTATTTTTCAAAGTTCATTTTTTTTTTCGTTGAAATGTTATAGATAGAATATTGCATAATTGGTTTCTCATGAATTAACATGTCGCGGTTAAATTCTCTGTATTCTTCAAAGATCGTTTTGGATTTTTTCATTGAAATGTAAGAGTTAGAATATTTCAGTAGTGGTTTGTCGTGGTTTACATTGCCACTGTTACATTCTCTTGATGTTTCAAAGTTCATTTTGGATTTTTTTTTTTAGTTGAAATGTAAAAGTTGGATAATTTCAGTACTGTTTTGTAGTGGTTTACCTTGTGACTGTTAAATTCTCTTGATGTTTCAAAGATCATTTTGGATTTTTTTTTTTTGAAATACAAGAGTTGGAATGTGTCACTGTTACATTCTCTTGATGTTTCAAAGTTCATTGGATTTTTTTTTCGTTGAAATGCAAGAGTTGGAATATTTCAGTAGTGTTCAGTCGTAGTTTACCTTGTCACTGTTACATTCTCGTGATGTTTCAAAGTTCATTTTATATTTTTCCATTGAAATGTAAGAGTTGGAATATTTTAGTAGTGTTTCGTCGTGCTTTACCTTGTCACTGTTGCATTCTCTTGATTTTTCACACTTCATTTTCGATTTCTTGCGTTGAAATGTAAGAGTTGAAACATTTCTGTAGTGTTTTCTCGTGGTTTACCTTGTCACTGTTACATTCTGAAGATATTTCAAAGTTCATTTTGGATATTTTTTTTTCGTTGAAATGTAAGAGTTGGATTATTTCAGTAGTGTTTGTCGTGGTTTACCTTGTCACTGTTACATTCTGAAGATGTTTCAAAGTTCATTTTAGATTTTTTTTTTCGTTGAAATGTAAGAGTTGGATTATTTCAGTAGTATTTCTCGTGCTTTGCCTTGTCATTGTTACATTCTGAAGATGTTTCAAAGTTCATTTTGGATTTTTTTTTTCGTTGAAATGAAAGGGTTGGAATATTTCAGTAGCATTTGTCGTGGTTTACCTTGTCACTGTTACATTCTGAAGATATTTCAAAGTTCATTTTGGATATTTTTTTTTCGTTGAAATGAAAGAGTTGGAATATTTCAGTAGTGTTTCTCTTGGTTTTCCTTGTCACTGTTACATTCTCTTGATGCTTCAAAGTTCATTTTGGATTTTTTTTTCCTTGATATTTAAGATTTGGCATATTTCAGCAGTGATTTGTCGTGGTTTACCCTGTCACTGTTACATTCTCTTGATGCTTCAAAGTTCATTTTGGATTTTTTTTTCGTTGAAATGCAAGACTTGGAATTTCTCAGTAGTGTTTTGTCACAGTTTACTTTGTCACTGTTACATTTTCTTGATGTTTCAAATTCATTTTTGAAGTTTTTCGTTGAAATGTAAGAGTTGGAATATTTCAGTAGTGTTTTGTCGTGGTTTTCCTTTCCACTGTTACATTCTCTTGATTTTTCAAAGTTCATCTTGGATGTTTTTCATTGAAGTTTAAGAGTTGGAATATTTCAGTAGTGTTTTGTCCTGGTTTACCTTGTCACTATTACATTCTCTTGATGTTTCAAAGTTCATTTGGATTTTTTTATTGAAATGTAAGAGTTGGAATATTTAAGTAGTGTTTTGTAGTGGTTTATATTGTCAATGTTAAATTGTCTTGAAGTTTCAAAGTTCATTTTGGATTTTTTTTCGTTGAAATGTAATAGTTGGAATATTTAAGTAGTGTTTTGTCTTGGTTTACCATATCACTGTTACATTCTGAAGATGTTTCAAAGTTCATTTTGGATTTTTCGTTGAAATGTAAGAGTTGGAATATTTCAGTAGTGTTTTGTTGTGATTTACCTTGTAACTGTTACATTCTGAAGATGTTTCAAAGTTCATTTTGGATTTTTTTTTTCGTTGAAGTGTAAGAGTTGGAATATTTCAGTAGTGTTATGTCGTGGTTTACCAAGTCACTGTTACATTCTAAAGATATTTCAAAGTTCATTTTGAATTTTTTTTCGTTGAAATGTAAGAATTGGAATATTTCAGTAGTATTTTGTCGTGATTTACCTTGTCACTGTTACATTCTCTTGATGTTTCAATGTTCATTTTATTTTTTTTCGTTGAAATGCAAGAGTTGGAATATTTCAGAAGTGGTTTGTCGTGGTTTACCTTGTAACTGTTACATTCTCATGATGTTTCAAAATTCATTTTGGATTTTTTTTTGTTGAAATGTAAGAGTTGGATTATTTCAGTACTGTTTTGTAGTGGTTTACCTTGTGACTGTTACATTCTCTTGATGTTTCAAAGATTATTTTGGATTTTTTTTTTGTTGAAATAAAAGAGTTGGAATGTGTCACTGTTACATTCTCTTGATGTTTCAAAGTTCATTGGATTTTTTTTTAGTTGAAATGCAATAGTTGGAATATTTCATTAGTGTTTTGTCGTAGTTTACCTTGTCACTGTTACATTCTCTTTATGTTTCAAAGTTCATTTTAGATTTTTTTTTTTTCATTTAAATGTAAGAGTTGGAATATTTCATTAGTGTTTTGTCGTGGTTTACCGTGTCACTGTTACATTCTCATGATGATTCAAATTTCATTTTGGATTTATTTAGTTGAAATTTAAGACTTGGAATATTTCAGTAGTGTTTTGTCATTGTTTACCTTGTCACTGTTAGATTTTCTTTATGTTTCAAAGTTCATTTTTGATTTTTTTTTTTGTTGAAATGTAATAGTTGGAATTGTCACTGTTACATTCTCTTGATGTTTCAAAGTTCATTTTGGATTTTTTTTGTTGCAATGTAAGAGTTGGAATATTTCAGTAGTGTTTTGTCATGGTTTACCATGTCACTGTTACATTCTCTAGATGTTTCAAACTCATTTTAGATTTGAAACTGTTTTGTCGTGGTTTACCTTGTCACTGTTACATTATCGTGATGTTTCAAAGATCATTTTATATTTTTTCATTGAAATGTAAGAGTTGGAATATTCAGTAGTGTTTTTTCGTGGTTTACCTTGTCACTTTTACATTTTCTTGATGTTTCAAAGTTCATTTTTGATTTTTTCTTTGAAATGTAAGAGTTTGAATATTTCAGTAGTGTTTCTCTTGGTTTACCTTGTCACTGTTACATTCTGAAGATGTTTCAAAGTTCATTTTTTTTCGTTGAAATGTAAGAGTTGGATTATTTCAGTAGTGTTTTGTCGTGGTTTACCTTGTCACTGTTACATTCTGAAGATGTTTCAAAGTTCATTTTTTTTGTTGAAATGTAAGAGATGGAATATTTCAGTAGTGTTTTGTTGTGATTTACCTTGTAACTGTTACATTCTGAAGATGTTTCAAAGTTCAGTTTGGATTTTTTTCGTTGAAGTGTAAGAGTTGGAATATTTCAGTAGTGTTTTGTCGTGGTTTACAAAGTCACTGATACATACTGAAGATATTTCAAAGTTCATTTTGAATTTGTTTTGAAAGTCTAGTGAAACATTGCGTAAATAGTCGGCTGGAAATTGCAAAATTTCGCTTGAAGTATCAGCTTGATAATTTTCAACCTTAACTACCAGACGAAAAGGTAAACCCCGACAAAACACTACTTAAATATTCTAACTCTTACATTTGAAGAAAAAAAAATCTCAAATGAACTTTGAAACATCAAGAGAATTTAACAGTGACAAGGTAAACCACGACGAAACTCTACTGAAATAATCCAAATCCTGCATTTCAGCGAAAAAAAATCCGAAATGAATTTTGAAACATCACGAGATTGTAACAGTGACATGGTAAACCACGACCAAACGTTACTGAAATGTTCCAAGTCTTATATTTCAACGAAAAAAATCGAAAATGAAATTTGAAACATCAAGAGAATTTAAAAGTGACAATGTAAACCACGACAAAACACTACTGAAATAATCCAAATCTTACATTTCAACGAAAAAAATCCAAAATGAACTTTGAAGCATCAAGAGAATGTAACAGTGACAAGGTAAACCACGAGAAAACAGTACTGAAATATGCCAACTCTTACATTTCAACGAAAAAAATCCAAAATGAACTTTGAAACATCAAGAGAATGCAACAGTGACAATGTAAACCACGACAAACACTACTGAAATATTCCAAATCTTACATTTCAACGAAAAAAAATCTAAAATGAACTTTGAAACATTAAGAGAATGTAACAGTCACAAGGTAAACCACTAAAAAAAGTACTGAAATAATCAAACTCTCACATTTAAAAAAAAAAAATCCATAATGAATTTTGAAACATCAGGAAAATGTAACAGTGACAAGGTAAACCACGACAAAACACTACTGAAATATGCCAACTCTTACATTTCAACAAAAAAAAAATTAAATCTAAAATGAGTTTGAAGCATCAAGAGAATGTAAAAGTGACAAGGTAAACCACGACAAAACAGTACTGAAATATTCCAACTCTTACATTTCAACCAAAAAAAAAAATCCAAAATGAATTTTGAAGCATCAAAATTATGTAACAGTGACATGATAAACCACGACAAAACATTACTGAAATGTTCCAACTTTTACATCTCAACGAAAAAAAAAATCCAAAATGAACTTTGAAACATCAAGAGACTTTAACAGTGACAAGGTAAACCATGACAAAACACTACTAAAACAATCCAACTCTTACATTTCAACGAAAATAAAACATTTTAATAAAAACAGTCGAATAGCCCGTATTTGGTTAAGTCGGCTAGATAAGTTTGAAAATTATCAAGCTGAAAATTCCAGCGACATTTTGCAATTTCCAGTCCCAGGGACCCAAAAGGCCCCTAGTGCGGTCTTAGAGGCCGAAAAAGCATCCCCGCGCTCACAGGGCACCCAAAAGCCCTAGAGTGGTCCCAGGGCAGCCAAAATCAGTCCCTGGGGTGCCTAGAGCGGTTCGAGGGTCCTCCAGAGTGCCCTAAAAACGTCCAGCGCGGCAATACAGCACACTATTTACGCAATATTTCAATAGAATATGTAATAGCGATATTGCAAATAAAATAAGAACAGAGGGGGCTAGAACATTCTAATAAAAACAGTTGGATAGCCCGTATTTGGTTTAGTCGGCTAGTTAAGGTTGAAAATTATCAAGCTGAAACTTCAAGCGAAATTTTGCAATTTCCAGCCGACTATTTACGCAATGTTTCACTAGACTTTCAAAAAAAAAAATGCTAATTTTTTTTCTCGCCTTTTGCTTCTGGAATTTATTAGAGTACGCTGTAGGGACCAATATAACGTTGCTTTGTAATTTTAGAAAATAGCTTAGCACGAGAAAAAGACCATCGACAGCGGAAAGTCGTGTCATACTGGTAATTGAGACATATCTATTATGATTTATTTTGACCCTGTTCTTTTTTCTGTGTCTCAAACAATTGGCTAATTGATGTCTGAAAATTCCCTTTTATTCCAGCAGGAAAAGACAATATACTCAGTAGGGTTCAGTAGGGCTCTTACACTCAGTGTTTCTTGCCTTATTTAGGATTAACGCAATATTTCAATAGAATATGTAATAGTGAGATTGCAAATAAAATGAAAACGGAGGGGGCTAGAACATTCTAATAAAAACAGTCGGATAGCCCGTATTTTGTTAAGTCGGCGAGTTAAGTTTGAAAATTATCAAGCTGAAACTTCCAGCGAAATTTTGCAATTTCCAGTCCCAGGGACCCAAAAGGCCCCTAGTGCGGTCTTAGGGGCCCAAAATGCATCCCCGCGATCACAGGGCACCCAAAAGCCCTAGAGTGGTCCCAGGGCAACCATAATCAGTCCTTGGGGTGCCTAGAAAGGTTCGAGGGTCCTCCAGAGTGCCCTAAAAACGTCCAGCGTGGCAATACAGCCGACTATTAAACAGTTGGATAGCCCGAATGTCTACGCAATATTTCAATAGAATATATAATAGCGAGATTGCAAATAAAATAAGAACTGTGGGGGATAGAACATTCTAATAAAAAACAGTCGGATAGCCCGTATTTGGTTGAGTCTAATAAACCCTCGATCTATATTGTTCAATATGACTTTCCTAAGCCGTGGCTTTCCTACTAAAACAGAGAACAAGTGTCTATTGTGATTTAACTTCTTCAACGTCATAGTTTCAACTAATATCTTTTCCCATCACTCACCGGCAGATATAATGATATCTCACGATCGAATATATTACTAATAACACTTAGTTCTTCAGGTGTGTTTTGATTAAGGTCAATTACAATCTACCCGTATGGTTTGCTTGTAGCCTGATTGTAAGCTGACAACAAGAATTTTGGTTGACCTGTATAAATTTTTTTTTTTAATGCTATTAGGGAGACCAAGTCACTACCAACTTTGTAAACAAGGTAATGAGCGGAGCTCAAAGCAATAGTTGGCTTACATTTACCCTGATGAAAAAAACTATACAGAACAAGGGTGACGAAAATTTTTTCACGATAAGAACGTGCTGTGAACAATTTGATCATTTCCTCAGACCATTGTTCTATTGATTCGGCTAAATCGTCAATAATAAGCCAAGAATTTGCTTCAATTGAATTGAACAGGACATCCAATCCCTTGATAAATTTAATTTGAGGTTCAATAGTCCTTATTCTATCATATGATTGTTGCCAAACACTATAGTAATAGTATATATTTTTTTATGGTAGTTTGATGATCTCCTGCTGTCAACATTTCACCTCGATTCTGAATTATTTTCGTCAAAAGTGTTGTTTTCCCACTCATTGATGGTCCACAGAGAAAAGCTCTGAAAGGTGTTATAAACTGATACATAATCTATGTTTCTTTTTTTTCTCTCTGCTATTTGTATCTAACTCTAACAACTGAACAACAACAACTGAAGTAAAATCAAAGTGTTTACTATATTAAATAGTCAATACATAAAAAAAACATTTTTTTTACATTGTGCGACAAAAACTATATATATATATATGTTATATTTAATGTTATATTTAATATATAATATTTAATGTTATTAGGTAACTTAAGTCACTAACAACTTTGTACACAATGTAATGAGTACAGTTCAATGCAAGAGTTCGCATACATTTACTCTGATGAAAGAGATTGTGTAGAACAATGGTGACGGAAATTTTTTCATGATGAGAACGTGCTGTGAACAATTGGATCATTTCCTCAGACCATTGCTCTATTGATTCGGCTAAATCGTCAATAATAAGCCAAGAATTTGCTTCAATTGAATTGAACAGGACATCCAATCCCTTGATAAATTTAATTTGAGGTTCAATAGTCCTTATTCTATCATATGATTGTTGCCAAACACTATAGTAATAGTATATATTTTTTTATGGTAGTTTGATGATCTCCTGCTGTCAACATTTCACCTCGATTCTGAATTATTTTTATCAAAAGTGTTGTTTTCACACTCATTGATGGTCCACAGAGAAAAGCTCTGAAAGGTGTTATAAACTGATACATAATCTATGTTTCTTTTTTTTCTCTCTGCTATTTGTATCTAACTCTAACAACTGAACAACAACAACTGAAGTAAAATCAAAGTGTTTACTATATTAAATAGTCAATACATAAAAAAAACATTTTTTTTTACATTGTGCGACAAAAACTATATATATATATATGTTATATTTAATGTTATATTTAATATATAATGTTTAATGTTATTAGGGAACTTGAGTCACGAACAACTTTGTACACAATGTAATGAATACAGCTCAATGCAAGAGTTCGCATATATTTACTCTGATGAAAGAGATTGTGTAGAACAATGGTGACGGAAATTTTTTCATTAAGAGAACGCAATGTGAACAATTGGATCATTTCCTCAGACCATTGTTCTATTGATTCGGCTAAATCGTCAATAATAAGCCAAGAATTTGCTTCAATTGAATTGAACAGGACATCCAATCCCTTGATAAATTTAATTTGAGGTTCAATAGTCCGTATTCTATCATATGATTGTTGCCAAACACTATAGTAATAGTATATATTTTTTTATGGTAGTTTGATGATCTCCTGCTGTCAACATTTCACCTCGGTTCTGAATTATTTTATCAAAAGTATTGTTTTCCCACTCATTTATGGTCCACAGAAAAAAGCTCTGAAAGGTGTTATAAACTGATACATAATCTATGTTTCTTTTTTTTCTCTCTGCTATTTGTATCTAACTCTAACAACTGAACAACAACAACTGAAGTAAAATCAAAGTGTTTACTATATTAAATAGTCAATACATAAAAAAAACATTTTTTTTTACATTGTGCGACAAAAACTATATATATATATATATATATATATATATATATATATATATATATATATATATATATATATATATATATATATATAAAGAAATAAAAACTTTTAATAATACAACACAGAGGAACCAAAAAAAAATCTGCTCTAAATCATTAAAATATGCTACCAGTAGCCCCCCCCCCGGCGGCCGGCCGAAGGCCCCTCCCCCCCCCCCCCCGCTGGTGGCTTGCCGGGCGGCCGACGCCCCCCCCTCGGGACGTGGGCCGCGAGGCCCCCCCAAGGTCTTAGGAATTTTTAAATAAGTTTACTCACATCGAGACTTTCCCTATGATGAACACACTCGTCTCGGTCGGATGTTAAGTAGTGCCCAAGGGGAAGGGTACTTACACCATCTTCTTGTCAGAAATGGTACTCATGGTAATCTTTTCAACATTTACAGTAAAATTTTTATATTTTAACGAGCGAATTACCAACAGTTTTGCTCGTGGAATTGTATTTTCAACAATACAATTCCTATAGACGTCCGTGTCAAAATACTTTTCCACATAGTGCATGGGCACTCCTTTGCAACATTTTTTTATTTCCTCGGTGTGTGTCAGTATAAAGTACACCTTCGGACTTACAAACATACCCCGAGAAATCAAGTCACTTCCTGTTTCTGATTTTAAAAATAAAAGTTGGTTTGGAGCTTGATGTTTGACTAGTTCCCGATAGACTTCCCCATTCCAGTTTGTATAGTCCAGCCGAGAACTGATGATTTCACCGTCAGCCAAATCGTCAAGTAGGTTTTCTGTTTTGACTTTTAACAATAGAGAATCTGTATCCCCATAGCAGACCTCTACTTGTTCCTTCCCCGGCCATTGTACCCTAGCTACATTGTAGTAAAATTCCAACATGAGTTTTTTTGAAATTACCAAGATGGCACTTCCTGCTGCAATACTTTTATTCAATACTATGTTTCTTTTTTTTCTATTCAATAGTACCATGTCTCGATAAATGATTGTAAAGGAAGTGTAATTGGGATCGGCAATAATTCGAGCACATTGGTCGGGATCGGTTACAACGTCACAACTACTCCTATTGCGAACACTTTCGCACATTTTACCAAAGGCCAAATTTAAAATGAGTTTATAGATTTCTTTTTTGACCTTTGTTTTGGCTTCAGACCGTTTCTTGACAAAAATGTCTACAAAAGTTTTCAAATAAGGTTTTTGACTGAATTGGAGGGCTCTATGGATCTTTGGGACTTTGAAACCATTGTTACAATCCCGTTTCAATACTACGTGGTGTACTACAATATTTTCTTTTCGGCAGGAGATCGGCAATAAGTTTTTTTTCTGAAGGTGACCAATGCATTCTCTCCTCCTCCACCAAAGATCTGTTGCGAGGACTTAAAGAGTCCCTAGATAAAGATCTATTAATGCATGGAAAAACGAAATTTTTTACCGTAACTTAAAGCTCCACTGGTATCTCCCCATCAATATAAAACAACCACCCCACAGGCCCATTCTCCTCAACACTGGAAATGTTGGGGAAATTGGAGGCAAAAGGGTCATTGAGCCACTTATAGTCACTGCAAGGTAGAGCATTATGAGACATAGCCGAGGGGTATAGGGACTTTATATCAAGAAAAACTGCATCCGAATTTTCTCCCGTCTTCTCTCCAGTTGGATCAGTTTCCAAGATACGATTCCCATAGAAAACGTAGCCACCCCTCATTGATCTCTCGATAAACAAGTGTTGATCAATGTCGGTAATGAGTCCAATTTTTTCCCGACTAATTTTAAGGAAGAGATCCATTACCATATGTGGACTGGAAAAATAATAACCTAGATCAAGATTAAATTCCTTATAAATTTGATCCGTATTTTTGCATACAATATCCAATAGAGTTAGTACATCACCTGACAAATACAATTTGCAGTAGTCAAATCCATTTTTACACCCTCCCTCTGCCCAAACCTTTTTGGCAAAGTTGTATTCATCAGGAATGCACCTACGATCGTGCAGACTGTCGTAAAACGATTCAATTGATGGAATTTTCTCCTCAGCAAATCTCGACATGGAGTTAAAATGATCATAAGCGTAAACTCCTTTGACCGTTAACAAATCATGTAAAGCATTTGGAAATTTTTGTTTGAGAAGGGGGAAAGCGTTGCTGCCGTTATCATTTTTCTGTACTTGAATCAATTCGCTCACAGAATTTGGAAAAAAGCTAAAGGAATCTAAAAAGCGAATTTTATTCGTGTACTCAACGCTGTCTTCAACATATTTCCACATAAATACCAAAACAAGCAATTTTTCCGATGACTTAGGTATGATTTTGTAGGAAAATCAATGAAATCAATGAATATATATATATATATATATATATATATATATATATATATATATATATATATTATATATATATATATATATATATATATATATATATATATATATATATATATATATATATATATATATATATATATATATAGTTTTTGTCGCACAATGTAAAAAAAAATGTTTTTTTTATGTATTGACTATTTAATATAGTAAACCCTTTGATTTTACTTCAGTTGTTGTTGTTCAGTTGTTAGAGTTAGATACAAATAGCAGAGAGAAAAAAAGAAACATAGATTATGTATCAGTTTATAACACCTTTCAGAGCTTTTCTCTGTGGACCATCAATGAGTGTGAAAACAACACTTTTGATAAAAATAATTCAGAATCGAGGTGAAATGTTGACAGCAGGAGATCATCAAACTACCATAAAAAAATATATACTATTACTATAGTGTTTGGCAACAATCATATGATAGAATAAGGACTATTGAACCTCAAATTAAATTTATCAAGGGATTGGATGTCCTGTTCAATTCAATTGAAGCAAATTCTTGGCTTATTATTGACGATTTAGCCGAATCAATAGAACAATGGTCTGAGGAAATGATCCAATTGTTCAAAGCACGGTCTCTTCATGAAACTGTTTTCGTCATCCTTGTCATACATAATCTCTTTCATCAGAGTAAATATATGCCAACTCTTGCATTGAAATGCACTCATTATATTGTGTAAAAAGTGGGTAGTTACTTAAGCTACCTCATAACATTAAACAAACAAATTTATCCGGGTCAATAAAATTCTTGTTGTCAGCTTACAATCAGGCTACAAGTAAACCATATGGGTACATTGTAATTGACCTTAATCAAAACACACCTGAAGAACTAAGTGTTATTAGTAATATATTCGATCGTGAGATATCATTATATCTGCCGGTGAGTGATGGGAAAAGATATTAGTTGAAACTATGACGTTGAAGAAGTTACATCACAATAGACACTTGTTCTCTGTTTGAGTAGGAAAGCCACGGCTTAGGAAAGTCATATTGAACAATATAGATCGAGGGTTTATTAAACTCATTTCCAAGCTGCGTTTAAATTTAACTGCAGGCAATGTTAAACTACCAGATACTATTAAGAAGCAGACTAGAGAACATCAACTCATTTGTCGTGCACTCTCCAAGAGAAAAATCAGTCAAAACAGAAAATAAAATATTTTGTTCAGGCAGGGGAAGTTTTTTTCACAGTTTTATTGCCAATTATTGCCGGTCTTGTTAGCAATCTTCTTCTTTCTCCGTCTCAATCGTAACTCTATTGAAAAAAATATGGCGAAACCCTATAAATTGACTGCAATTGATGAAGCTCTATGTCCACTGCAAACTTTTGAGGGTAATCTTACAGATTTCCTTAATGATAAAAGCATACCTGATGATCAGAAACTTTTTATTTTTCATATGGCACTTCGTCGTGCTGACGAACAAAAATCATACCAAGTTAAACCCATCAGCGTTATGAATGTTGCAGATAAGATACAAGAGGCAAATATTACACAATCATCTGCATCAACACCACTACTGCCACTCGAAGACCACTTATCAAGAATATTAGATCTATTACCAGTTTCTTATCGGGAACTGGGTAAAAGACTATTAAACTATTTGAATGAAAGCAGTGGTATTAAAATTGATGCTACAAATCATCAAATCATCCTAGGTAGCAACACTTACAATTTCATTGACCTAATAACTGATTTTGTCTCAAATCGTAAGAAAACTCTATCCATTGACACAAATCTTTTGAAATATCTCCACACATCAAATTTTCCCAAAGCACTTGTAATCAATATAAAAAATTCAGAGGCTTTGATATAATTCAATAATCAAAAGGATGAGGATGATGAGTATTCTGAAAAAGATGATTTCAAGACCCTACTGCTAACAAGTACACCTAAATCCAAATACAAAAGAAGCAGAATCAATGATTCAACTTTAGCCAGTAGAAAAAGGCACTTTTCCCCGACAACTGCCAACACCACTTTTAGTATACAAAAGGGTAGTGGTGGACGAGGTGGTGATACACATTTACATGCAAAATGGATGAAACTCTAAAACGTATTTATGCAAATGTTGGTGAGATTGGGAGTCTTAGCGCTCCCAGTACACTTGCTCAAGTCTCCAATGTTCAACAGAGTATAGCAAAAGAATATCTTCAAGAGAAACCTAGCTACAAAGTTCATCGAAATCGCAGACTTTGCACTAATCAATATCGGAAAACTAAGGCATTCTACCCTCTGCAAATCATGCAAGATGATCTTATGACTTTGGATGAATGGCAACGACAAAACAATAAACCATACAAGTACATTCTATTTGCAATCAGTATTTTTAGTCGCTACTCCTATGCCATTCAACTGAAATCTAAGCGTAGAGAGGAGATTGCAATTGCTCTAGAAACAATACTTGATCAAGATTTCTATAAAAAAATACAAACGGATCGAGGAAGTGAATTTGTCAATCCATATGTGAAGAAAATTCTACTAAAATATAATACACAGTTATACACAGTCCAATCAAGGCTGCATTAGCTGAACATCTGATTAGAACCATTCGCCTTTTCATTTTTAGATATTATACACTCAAAAACACTGCTGTCTTTATTTATTATTTGTATAAAATTTATGCAAATTTAGAATCAACGACCTCATCATTCCTTTTCGAGTCTTAGTCCTTTTGAAGCTCATAAGAATAATAACAATACACTTGACATTTTTGTCAATAAATATTCTTCTAATGGTGAAAATGGAATAAAAACCAAATTGATTTTTGGTAATAGGGTTCGAATCAATAGGTCAAGTAATATTTTTTTAAAAGGGAATTACCTATGGTCTACTGAACTTTTTAAAGTGTCAAAAGTTCTAGAGACTAGTCCCATGACCTATCGACAACGCGATAGCAAAGATGATGAGATTTTGGGGGGATTTTATTACTATGAATTGCAAAAAGTTAAAGATAGTGGTATTTATCAAATTGAAAAAGTATTAAAAGCTCGAACACGGGGTGGTAAGAAACAGTTGTTGGTTCGCTGGCTTGGGTACAACTCTGAATTTGATTCTTGGATAGGTGTTAAAGACTTACACAATATCCCATGATTTCAATGTTTCCGATCCTCTCTATGATGATTTGAATAGAACAAGTGATTTTTGGACTAAACTGTCGCCTACCATTAAATTTAAAGGTAGATATGAAGTTGCTCTCGTCGATTGCATTATCGAGAATACATATGATATTCTAAGAAAGGAGATCTCATATGATATTAATATATGACCGTTTGAATTCGGTGATGAAGGTGCAATGGCAACTTTTGACTCTAATGAGTACCCTATTGCTAACATCCCCTACGGGGAATACAATAATATGCATGAACTGTGTCGAGTTATCAACAAAAAAATTGCAAGTGGAAAAAAAGGTGGTTTCACTTTCAATTATTCGACGGAATAAAGGAGAATTTATGTTACCAATCCATTTTAGAATGAAAGAATTCTCCTCAATGAGAATTTACGTGAGGTTCTCGATTTTAAAAACCGTATTATTAAAACAGAAAATATCAGTTGCAATGACCATGTTATCTATGTAGACTATGCACCCAGCTTCTCCTCGAACAGTTGTATATTCATCTACAGTTCGTTTGTGGAATCCTCCAGAGTTGGTAATTCCAATGTCCCCCTTTTACGTGTTCTAGAAATAAAAAGTAAAGAAAATCATGTACATCACTATAATATAAGACAGCTCCAGTATGTTCCTGTAAACACTTCATATTTGGAACTTTGTCAGTTAACACTAAGAACTGAACTCAGTGATCTCTTAGCTGTAACAAAGGGTTTATGTGTTATTACATGTCATTTTCAACCTGTCATGCAAGATGAATAGTATAAGAATCCCATTTGTTTGTCCTGACATTTAATGTTATGCTGCTGCTCTGAGTCCTCATCAAAAAGGTCACGGATTGGACTACTACAAGGGGCGTACTACAATGTCTGGCTATGGTCTTGGTAGTTGTTTTGCTAGGCTATTTCGTTCTGCACTACCCCTTGCCAAGAAATATATTGTACCAGCTGCAACAAATTTTGCTGCCTCAACGCTACAGGACTGGAGCTCGGGTAAAAATTTCAAGGACAGTCTTAAGGAAAATCTTAGATCTTCAGCAAGAGCTGTTGGTGAACAATTGAAATCTCAACAAAATGGGAAAGATTTAAAAAGGATGCGTGGTAGTCATTTACTCATCAGTCTCCATCCAGGTGAGAAGTGTAAGCCATCAACAACAGCAATTTTGAATAGAAAAAGCACCAAGAAAAAGAAGAAGAAAAAGATTGTTAGATCAAAACAAGATTTTTTCTCATAAGATGACTTATCTCCCTCATAAAGAATAACATCCATCGATTACTTCTTCATTAAATCTATTCAATGCTGAAAATCTTGAAGTCAATGTCAAATATGGTTACTATGAACAATTTCATCCTCAACAACCCCTGTAGGAAAATTTACACTTTCAAATATTTTCCAATGAAGATTATTTCATTGATTTGTCATCCACATTTATTGATTTAAATGTTGTGGTGAAGAAAAAAGTCTGACAATCACTGTATTCTACACAACTTGTTCAGACAAATTAATGTGTACATTAATGGAACATTGGTGAGCACTAGCAAATATTTGTCAAACTATGCAAGCTATATACAATTTAAGTTGATGACACCAAAATCATACAAGGAATTGAGAGGTCAAGCAAAGGACTATGAATATAGATTAAATGTTGACACTGATGGTGAGCTGACTAAAGCAGTGACCAAGGAGTATCATTTGGTTGGTAAATTAAATCATGAATTATTAAATATTTCCCAATGGTTACCACCCAACGTTAAGATTGACATAAAGTTACAACTTGCTCCAGGTAATTTTCATTTTGAGAAAAAAATTGCTGGAGCAACTGATGCAACGGTCAATCTCACTTTAGCAGTACTTCATGTGCAAAAACAACAGGTCATGAGCTTTGTTGCATTGGCAGTGGAATAGCTGAGAGCCGACGGTAACAACATCAAACTGCTCGTTCCTCATACAGTTACCAATCAACGTCACATTGCTACAGGTTCTCGTAGTTATACTGATTCGTCATTTATCAGCGGGGAAGTCCCCTCGAAACTCGCATTGGCCTTCGTAAAGAGTGCTAGTGCTGTTGGGTCCTTGTCCACATCTCCTCATGATTTTAATTTTTTTTGGTTTGTCCATTCTTGTGTGTAAAGTGAAGAGAGTTCCTCTGTTCAATTTACCATTTGATAACAAATCCTGCAGAACTCTCTATGAATTGAGAATGCAATCACTGGATCATTCACAACTATTTGAAAATGGAATAACTGATTCAATGTTTTCAAAAAATCATGGTGTAATTGTTTTAGACTTGTCTGGCACTCAGGATTTGACTGTTGTTAGAACAGGGAGTGTACATTTAGAGTGCACATTCGCCGATGCCTTGACTGAAAGCATTATGTTAATATCACTATGTCAATTTGAAACCTATTGGGAGATCACTCCCGATGGTATTGTTCTACTAGACTTGGCACCATGAACACGAATCAAATAATTGATGTATTTAACTTGGATCCATTCATGTCCAAATACAAATCCTATTGTCTCCCCTCGGATTTCCTTGACAAAATTCAAGGTGATATTCATACCATTATCATTGTTAATAGCAGTCCATCGAATATAAGAAATACTGGTCACTGGTTGTGCATCCTTCAAACAACGAAAACTATTGAATTTTTCGATCTTCTCGGATTGCCATTAACATTCTATGGTTACCATATTAAAACCTATATTGAAAGCAGTGGGAAACCCATTATTCAAAGCCGGAAGAGAGTGCAGGATCTATCGACTAAAAGCTGTGGTTTTCATGCGCTACTATATTTCGTTTTCAGATGTCGTGGCTATACTTACAAGCAATTTCTCAACATTTACGTAGACAATCCACGTCTGAACGACTTTGTGGTGAAAAATATGCTCTCAGAACTGTATGATATTGATTTTAGTGCCCTACGAGTAAAGTGTTTTAAAAATGTATGTAAATTTGTTTATTAATAAAACATGTATATACATAACAAAAATGTTTTTTTTGTTTTGATTTCTTCTTCTTCTTCCTCTTCTACATGTAGATGATCATCATTGTCGACGACAACTAGTGGTGGTAGATCATTTACATTCACTTTGTATTGATCAAGTAGGGAAAAGTCAGGATCACATTTAGTACAATACAATGCAGTTTCACTCTTATCGTATCTCTTTGTGTAGTCAATGATACTTTTTTCATTTATATTGTAAAATTTAAGTGTTTCAATTTGTGTATTTGATGCAATGTCACAAACAGAATTCTCAAATGAAGAATCACTCTCCGTAACTGCCAAGTAAAAATCCGTAGGTTTATAATCATAAAATCCAGTATCTTCACAACGATGTCGTAGAAACTACACTGTTTTGTTATTTTGGCACTTGAAGCGTGGTCCAAATTCTTCTTCCCAATATAATTTAAATCCACGACGATACCAGTTTCTCAAGAATAGACTAAATGATCGTTTCGAATTTTTTCTAATCATACCAGGATAGGTATTTTCCCACTGATTACATTTATCATAGTGACAGTTTGAACATAGGAATCCTCTGACATGAGAATCACAAACGTCTTCAAGGCATGAATTACAATTTTTAATTTTAGTGGCATATCCTCGGTGAAGTTTACATGGATTCCACAATCTACACTTTTCATCATATTCACTGACAGCAGTGCAATTCTTACAGGATGACCAACTGCCCAAAGTATATAAACATAGAGGACATGTATAGTACATTTTTTTCTTCACTATTGACACTCAGACTGCAGATTACAAACTAACTACTCTCCTAGAAAGAGTGTTCTTCTTTCTTTTACTTCGAGTGCTCGCTTCAGATTTCCTAAAGACAGAATAGGAGGAGGAGTATACAGGGGACGTCACACTTTAAACATGTTTGAGCGGGATTTATTTCCCGTTCTATTAGCTTCATTGGAATGTGAGGTTTTAGATTTTCCATACAAACTTTTCCTATTGTTTTTTTTTTGGAAAATCTATGTAATGTTCAAAAGCAAATCTACAATACTATTTTTTTTTTTTCAATTAGTCTGTCAATAAATTGAGTGAATGCATTGGGACCACGATGTAAAAGCCTCATACAATAATCCAAGGTTGGAGAGTCCCGTTTCATGATGTCATCAACCATTCTTTGACTGAAGATTCACCTCTGCACCGACAATTTCTTCAACTGATCATTTAGATTTAATCAATTTTCCAAAGTGGCAAGGTTCTACATAATATTTTCTTTCTCAAATGTCTTAATATTGTCTACTGTTGATGTTTACACTGCTGAATACATACTAAATAACAAATATTGAAGAAAGGAAACAGTCTGTTTCAAATAATCTCTCATCGGCTATAGGTTCTTGTGGAAAGAGTAAACAACTCTCAAAAATGTTGAACTACAAAAAAAATAACATAATGATCATCAATATATTTATTCAGTAAATTTATATATAAATATATAAACAATATTATGGCTTTCTCAGTAAATGACTCAGTCCATTTTTCTCTATAAGCTCAACAATTGCATTCAAACCTGCTTGTAAGGTAGATATATTCATTAAATTCATAACTGTTCATCCATCTTGAATCGACTCAGAGATATTACATATCTACTGAACATCTCATCCCACTCGAAAGTTAATCTGCTCCCTGGTGCTATCTCAACTTCAACATTTGCAGCTCTTATTTTCATTTCATCACTATTCTCTTCCTCCTGTCTCTTAATGTTCAATACAGCGAAATTACTCATCTTTGTAATATTCCAAAGAAAACGAAATAATATTCACAATAAAACTATCGAAAAAAATCCAATTCAGAACTGTGACACTAACTAACTCTTTCCCACTTTATATGGAGTATTTTCCAAGGCTATGGGGTTTTTCCCAAAATCCTGTTGACAAATCAGTTAAATAACTAGTTTTTCCCTTGTTGAGAAACTAATTAGATTTTCCCAAAATGGTTCACAAACATGTTATGTAACTAGGGTTTTTCCCAAGGTCTCTGTTGACAAAACATTTCTGGGTTTTCCCCCGTGACCTTGAACTTGGGACTCAGGGACTACGGACTCCCTAGAAAACGTGTATAGCGGCACGGTAAATATAACGTCGCTCCATACTACTGTTAATGCTAATGCCCAATAAGGCGTCTCAGCAGTACCCCAAGAACGACTGAGGTTTTTATGTTCAAACTTTTGGGGCTGCTTCTGCTCTTAAGATTCAACCAAATCAAAATAGCGTAATTGTATCCAAGCTATCAAAGAAACAGGTTGCGAATGGTATCAAGTTTTCCATTTCCGGTCAACTAGACGAGGTATGAAACTAAATTAAACACTTCTATTTGTGTCCAGATTTTTAAGAGGGTGTATGTTGTTAAAAATTGCTGAAAATTTTTCTCCAGCATACAAATAGCAGGCCAAACTATAAATCTTTAAAAAAAACAAAAAGATTTAAAGAATTATTTTCTTTTTCTCTGGAAAGACTATTTCAATATAAAACGAACAGAAATTAATTAAAAAAAACTTTTTACACAAAATGAGCTTTTCAAAGAAAAGTAAAGAACTCCATTAAACAAAAATGAGCAAAAAGAAAATCAAATAATCTAGCAAAAGTGAAACTACCACAAATCAGCTTCGATAAATAAATGAAACCCAAAACGAACAGAAATTACAATAAAGAACCGAGTCAAACTCAAAACGAGCAGAAATTCACATAAGCTGGGCTCAAAACCCCTATGCCTTCTCAAGGCCAGATCATAATTTGCACTTTACTGAAAAAAAATACAAATGAATGTGCATTGTCAGTTTAATATACATATACTGATATTTAGTAATAAAAATCTCAATATTATTTGATTTATTAAAGTTATAAAAGTAAAAAACATTTAAATTTTTTTCAGTAAAGTGCAAATTATGATCTGGCCTTGGGAAGGCAAAGGGGTTTTGAGCCCAACTTATGTTAATTTCTGCTTGTTTTGAGTTTGACTCGGTTATTTATTGTAATTTCTATTTGTTTTGGGTTTCATTCATTTATCGATAATGATTTGTGGTAGTTTCACGCTTGGTAGATTATTTGATTTTAGTTTTGCTCATTTTTGTTTAATGGAGTTCTTTACTTTCCTTTGAAAAACTTATTTTGTGGAAAAAGTTTTTTTTAATTAATTGCCAAAAAAAGGGTGAAACACCTACTAAAAGTCGAGGGATCTTAAAGATAATTATATTATTAGATTAAAGTACACCATTAGAACCGCCTTGTCCAGAATCGCTATATAGGAAACTTCGTGTCTCTTGGCTTGAACAGCAACGGAAATATATTGGCTTGAATATCAAGAAAAGTGGCAGCTACTAAAACATTCTGCCTAAGCGGCATCTTTTTTCTTGTTTTTTTTTCACACATAGCTTGGCACTAGACCGTCATAAAAAGTTGTTCAATGACTCATTTGAAAGGAAATTGTTAGATCTAGTGGCATACGTATTTAAACACAAAATAGTCTTAAAAATGAAATTAATTTTGTACGAAAAATTGTATTTTCATGTACAAGATTGAATGACGTCATAATCTTAGGTTTTAATCCAGATGGCAGCGGTAGCTAGCAACCTAGTAAGAGACGATCATGTCCATGAAATGTAATAGCCTGTAACTCCTTAAAATACAGTCAGATCAAAACGAAAATTACAACATTAGAACCGCTTTGTCTGAAACCCCCTATTTAGGAAACTTTCTGTCCCTTGGCATGAAGAGCAAGGGAAATATATTGGCTTGAAAATCAAGAAAAGTGGCAGCTACTATAGTATTCTAACTAAACAGCATATTTTTTTCTTTTTGGCACTGGAACATCGTAAGGAGTTGTTAAATGGCTCATTTTAAAGGAAATTAATGGGACCAAAAATCTTTTCTAATTAAAATAAATTATTTTTAAAAAAGAATAAATTTTCGTGGGTTTTATTATAAAGAACGAACTCTTGCCTCTATAACTTTTATAGGCCACTTAACTATAATATAGGCTTGTAAAGTTATATTAAAATTCAATATATTAAAAATTCCCTCCAACGGGGAATCGAACCTTGGTCACCTGCTTGACAAGCGGGTATGCTTACCAGTGCACCATTGAAGACTCATGAAATATATGTTACATATAAGAAATTATACTAAATTCGTTAATACACTAAAAAAATTATACACTCCAGGTCGCAGCAATAGCTAGCAACCTAGTAAGAGACGATCACGTCCAATGTTAAGAAATAAAAATGATTATTTTTAAAATAGAATCAATTTTCGTAGGTTTTATTATAAAGAACCAACTCTTGCCTCTATAAAATTTATAGGCCACTTAACTATAATATAGGGTTGAAAAGATACATTTAAAAGCAATATATTAAAAATCCCCTCAAACGGGGTATCGAACTCTGGTCACCCGCGTGACAAGTCGGTTTGATTAACCTTGTACTATCGTAGACTTCTGAAATATTTATTACATATAAGACATTATACTAAATTTTTTAATGCACTATAAAAATTATGTAATCTGGGTTGCAGCGGTAGCTAGCAACCTAGTTTGAGAGGATAACGTCCAATTTTAAGAAACATAATAGCCCATAACCCCCCAAAAATACTAAGACCAAAACAAAAGTACCCCATTAAAACCACCTTGTTCGAAACTCTTATATAGGAAACTTACTTTGCCTCGGCTTTAACAACAACGGAAACATGTTTACTTGAAAATAGAGAAAAGTGGCAGCTTCAACAGCATTCTGCCTAAATCGTATTTTTTTTTCCACAGATAGGTTAGCACTGGAACATAGTAGAGATTTGTTCAATGGCTCATTTTAAAGGAAATTGCTAGATCGAGTGCTATTTGTAATTACTTTAAAGAACAAACGGTAGCCCATAGTAACTGAAGTATTCAAATTTACATTAAAAGACGATCATTGAGACTTAGATCCTGGAACAACATTTTTTTTTGAAGAAACAATTGATATAATCCGGGTTGCAGCGGTAGCTAGCAACCTAGTAAGAGACGATCACGTCTAATGTTAATAAATATAATAGCCCATAACTCCAAAAAATAGACTCAGACCAAAACAAAAGTACCCCATTAGAACCGCCTTGTTCGAAACTCTTATATAGGAAACTTACTTTGCCTTGGCTTTAACAACAAGGGAAACATATTTACTTGAAAATAGAGAAAAGTGGCAGCTTCAACAGCATTCTGCCGAAACGGTATTTTTTTCCACAGATAGCTTAACACTGGAACATAGTAGAGATTTGTTCAATGGCTCATTTTAAATGAAATTGCTAGATGAAGTGTCATTTCTAATTACTTTAAAGAACAAACTGTAGTAACTGAAATAATAAAATCAAACAGTTCGTGGTAACGAAATGTAAGTAAGGAGCGACCCGGCTCAATGGTAACCGGAACTCTAGAAAACGAATTTTGATACCAATAGATATATCAAAAGAATCAGATTTCAATGCTGATTTCAAATATATAATTTTCATTAAGTTTAGTGCTACCCATCAAAAGTTACGCGCCTGAGAAAATTTGGCTGATTTTAGAAAAAGGGGGGAAAGACCCCCTAAAAGTTATAGAATCTTAATGAAAATCACACCATCATATTCAGCGTATCAGAGAACCCTACTGTCTAGGTTTCAAGCTCCTATCTACAAAAATGTGGAATTTTGCATTTTTTGCCAGAAGAAAGATCACGGATGCGTGTTTATTTGTTTGTTTGTTTGTTTTTTTTCTTCCCCAGGGGTGATCGTATCGACCCAGTGGTCCTAGAATATCATAGGAGGGCTCATTCGAACGGAAATTAAAAGTTGTAGTGCCCTTTTTAAGTGACCAAAAAAAATGGAGGGCAACTAGGCCCCCTCCCACGCTTATTTTTTTCCCAAAGTCACCCGATCAAAATTTTGAGATAGCCATTTTGTTCAGCATGGTCGAAAATATGATAAATATGTCTTTTAGGATGACTTAATCCCCCGAAGTTCCCAGAGGGAGGGCTAAAAGTTATGAACTTTACCCAATGTTAACATAGAGTATTGGTTATTGGGAAGTATACAGAAGATTCCAGGAGGTTTTTTTCTGGTCGGGGGAGGGCAGGGGGGGTCGGGGGGTATGGGGGAGGATCTTTTCCTGAAGGAAGTTTTCATGGGGGACGGGAAATTGCCATGCAGGGGGCGCCGGACTAGCCAGCATAATTTATTGGATATGGGGAAGTATACAACCCTTTTCAGGAAGGATTTTTTCTGGAGGGGGGGGGCTAGAGGAGGGGTTACTCTGGGGAATATTTTAGTGGAGGATGTTTCTTGGGGGTAAGGGACATTTTTATGAAGGGGGTGGCGGATTTCCCAGCATTATTTAAAAAACCAGCAGAAATTAAATAAAAAAAAAAAGTTTCTTCAATTGAAATGTAAGAAGGAATATTAGAACTTAAAACCAACAGAAATTATAACGTATGTGAGGGCGTTCTCCCCCAAGTCAATACCTCGCTCTTTACGCTACAGTTTTTTTAGCGCTTTCAAAAGAGCTGTCTATTCTAATTAAACGGTCTTTGTGATTCAGGGGTTTGTGAATCAAAATTGTTTTTAAATTTTAACGTAAAGAGCGTGGTATTGACTAAGGGGAGAACCCCTTCACATACGTAATAACATATATGTAATAAACAACACAATAAAAAAACAAGCGATACGGCTCAATAATAATCGAAACTTTTAAAAACGGAATTTTGATGTCAATAAATGTATCAAAAGAATGTGTTTATAATGTTGATTCTAAATATATAAATTTTATTAATTTTAGTATTACTCATCAAAGGCTACGAGCCTGAGAAAATTTACTCAATTTTTTATAGAGGGGGGATACATCCCCTACAAGTGAAATAATTTTAATGAAAACCACACCGTCAGATTCAGCGTATCAGAAAACCCTATTACAATGGTTTCAAGCTCATATCTGCAAAAATCTGCAACTTTGTATTTTTTGCCAGAAGAAAAATATACGAATATAGAAGTTAGTTACGTAAGTTAATTTGTAAAGACATCCATTTAGCAAAAGAAAAGTAAAATTTTTATGAAAATAAAAGCTGCATTAACTAAAAAACGATAATAAATTAAATAAAAAAAACAAGTTTTTTAAACTGAAAGTAAGGAGCGACATTAGAACTTGAAACAAACAGAAATTATCCCGTATATGAAATGGGCTGTGCCCTCCTCAACGCCTTGCTCTTTACGCAAAAGTTTGACTCTTTCTCACAACTTTTTTTTAAATCAATAAAAAAACTTTAGCGTAAAGAGCGAGGCGTTGAGGAGGGGACAGCCCCTTTCATATACGGAATAATTACATTTCAACTGAAATGTAAGAAGGAATATTAAAACTTGAATCGAACAGAATTTATAACGTATGTGAGGGGGTTCTCCCCCAGCTCAATAACTTCGTCTTTACGCTACAGTTTTTTTTTTTGCTTTCAAAATAGCTATACATTATAATTAAACGGCATTTGTGTTTCAGGGGTTTGTGGCTGTCCCCGCCACACCGCCTCGCTCTATACGATAAATTTTGACTCTTTCTCACCACTTTATTTTTTAAAAAAAAAAAAAACTTTAGCTAAACGAGCGAGGCGTTGAGGAGGGGACAGCCCCTTTCATATACGGAATAATTACATTTCAACTGAAATGTAAGAAGGAATATTAGAACTTAAAACGAACAGAAATTATAACGTATGTGAGGGGGTTCTCCCCCAAGTCAATACCTCGCTCTTTACGCAACAGTTTGTTTTAGTGCTTTCAAAAGAGCTATATATTCTAATTAAACGGCGTTGGTGTTTCAGGGGTTTGCTAATCAAATTTTTTTTAACTTTTCACGTAAATTACGTGGTCTTGATTTAGGAAAGATCCCCCTCATATACGTAATAACATATACTTAATAAAAAAAAAACAATAAAAAAACAAGCGATACGGAAAAAATTAAATACAAAAATTAAAAAACGTAATTTTTATGGCAATAAATTTATCAAAAGAATGGGTTTATAATGTTGATTCTAAATATATAAATTTTATTAAGTTTAGTATTACTCATCAAAGGCTACGAGCCTGAGAAAATTTACTCGATTTTTTATAGAGGGGGGAAACATCCCCTACAAGTGAAAGAATTTTAATGAAAACCACACCGTCAGATTCAGCGTATCAGAAAACCCTATTACATTGGTTTCAAGCTCATATCTGCAAAAATCTGCAACTTTGTATTTTTTGCCAGAAGAAAAATATACGAATATAGAAGTTAGTTACGTAAGTTAATTTGTAAAGACATCCATTTAGCAAAAGAAAAGTAAAATTTTGATGCAAATAAAACCTGCATTAACTAAAAAACGATCAGAAATTAAATAAAAAAAACAAGTTTTTTAAACTGAAAGTAAGGAGCGACATTAAAACTTAAAACGAACATAAATTATTCCGTATATGAACTGGGCTGTCCCCACCACAACGCCTCGCTCTTTACGCTAAAGTTTTACTCTTTCTCACAACTCTATTTTTTAAAACAATAAAAAAATTTAGCGTAAAGAGCGAGGCGGTGAGGAGGGGCCAGCCCCTTTCATATACGGAATAATTAAATTTCAACTGAAATGTAAGAAGGAATATTAGAACTTAAACCGAAAAGAAATTATAACGTACGTGAGGGGGTTCTCCCCCAAGTCAATACCTCGCTCTTTAAGCTACAGTTTTTTTTGTGCTTTCAAAAGAGCTATGTCTTCTAATTAAACGGCCTTTGTGATTCAGGGGTTTGGGACTGTCCCCTCCTCATCGCCTCGCTCTTTACGCTAAAGTTTGACTCTGTCTCACAACTTTATTTTTTAAAAAAATAAAAAACTTTAGCGTAAAGAGCGAGGCGTTGAGGAGGGGACAGCCCCTTTCATATACGGAATAATTACATTTCAACTGAAATGTAAGAAGGAATATTAGAACTTAAAACGAACAGAAATTATAACGTATGTGAGGGGGTTCTCCCCCAAGTCAATACCTCGCTTTTTACGCTACAGTTTTTTTAGTGCTTTCAAAAGAGCTCTCTCTTCTAATTAAACGGCCTTTGTGATTCAGGGGTTTGTGAATTAAATTTTGTTTTAACTTTTAACGTAAAGAGCGTGGTATTGACTAAGGGGAGAACCCCCTCATATACGTAATAAAAAAAAAACAAGCGATACGGATCAATAGTAATCGAAACTTTTAAAAACGGAATTTTGATGTCAATAAATGTATCAAAAGAATGTGTTTATAATGCTGATCCTAAATATATAAATTTCATTAAGTTTAGTGTTACTCATCAACGACCACGAGCCTGAAAAAATTTACTCAATTTTTTTAAGAGGGGGGAAACATCCCCTGCAAGTAAAAGATTTTTAATGAAAATCACACAATCAGATTCAGCGTATCAGAAAACCCTATTACATAGGTTTCAAGCTCATATCTGCAAAAATATACAACTTTGTATTTTTTGCCAGAAGAAAAATATACGAATATAGAAGTTAGTTACGTAAGTTAATTCGTAAAGACATCCATTTAGCAAAAGAAAAGTAAAATTTTTATGCAAATAAAAGCTGCATTAACTAAAAAACGATCAGAAATTAAATAAAAAAAAACAAGTTTTTTAAACTGAAAGTAAGGAGCGACATTAAAACTTAAAACGAACAGAACTTACTCCGTATATGAAAGGGGCTGTCCCCTCCTCAACGCCTCGCTCTTTACGCTAAAGTTTGACTCTTTCACACAACTCTAGTTTTTTAAACAATAAAAAACTTTATCTTAACGAGCGCGGCGTTAAGACGGGGACAGCCCTTTTCGAATACGGAATAATTTATGTTCTTTTTAAGTTTTAATGTCGCTCCTTACTTTCAGTTAAAAAAACTTGTTTTTTTTCATTTAATTTACGTTAAAAGACGACCATTGAGACTTGTATCCTGGAACAACATTTTTTTTAAATGATATAATCTGGGTTGTAGCGGTAGCGAGCAACCTACCATGAGACGATCAAGTCCAATGTTAAGAAATATTATAGCCCATAACTCCAAAAAATAGACTCAGACCAAAACAAAAGTACCCCATTAGAACCACCTTGTTCAAAAATCTTATTTAGGAAACTTACTTTGCCTTGTTTTTAACAACAAGGGAAACATATTTACTTAAAAATCAAGAAAAGTGACAGCTTCTACAGCATTCTGCCTAAGCGGTGTTTTTTCCACAGATAGCTTAGCACTTGAACATAGTACAGAGTTGTTCAATGGCTCATTTTAAAGGAAATTGCTAGATCGAGTGCCATTTGTTACTACTTTAAAGAACAAACTGCAGTCCATAGTAACTAAAGTATTAAAACTTACATTAAAAGACGACCATCGAGAGTTGTATCCTGGAACAACATCTTTTTTGAAAAGAAAATTATATAATCTGTGTTGCAGCGGTAGCGAGCAAGCTAGTATGAGACGATCACGTCCCAATTTTAAGAAAGATAATAGCCCTTAACTCCAAAAAATTGACTCAGACCAAAACGAAAGTACCCCATTAGAACCGCCTTGTTCGAAACTCTTATATAGGATACTTACCTTCCCTTGGTTTTGACAACAAGGGAACCATATTTACTTGAAAATTAAGAAAAGTGGCAGCTTCTACAGCCTTCTCCCTAAACGGTATTTTTTTCTACAGATAGCTTAGCACTGGAACATAGTAGAGAGTTGTTCAATGGCTCATTTTAAAGGAAATTGCTAGATCGAGTGCCATTTGTTACTACTTTAAAGAACAAACTGTAGTCCATAGTAACTAAAGTATTAAAACTTACATTAAAAGACAATCATTGAGACTTGTATCCTGGAACAACTTTTTTTTGAAAAAAATGATATAATCTGGGTTGCAGCGGTAGCGAGCAACCTAGTATGAGACGATGACGTCCAATGTTAAGAAATATAATAGCCCATAACTCCAAAAAATAGACTCAGACCAAAACCAAAGTACCCCTTTAAAACCCCCCTGTTCGAAACCCTTATATAAGAAACTTACTTTGCCTTGGTTTTAACAACTAGGTAAAATATTTACTTGAAAGTAGAGAAAAGCGGCAGCTTCAACAGCATTCTGCCTAAATGGTGTTTTTTTCCATAGATAGCTTAGCACTGGAACATAGTAGAGAGTTGTTTAATGGCTTATTTTAAAGTAAATTGCTAGATCGAGTGCCATTTGTAATTACTTTAAAGAACAAACTGTAGCCCAGAGTAACTGAAGTATTAAAATTTAGATTAAAAGACGATCATTGAGACTTTTATCCTAGAACAATTTTGTTTTGCCTTAACCCATAAAGTACGTCTCTTTGTATTGTTGTCCTATATTTCCAAAGAAAAAAATTCTTTTATTTATATTTTAGTCCGGGTTGTTAGTCCGATCTGTACGGAGGGATACGAATAGTAACTGAAACTCTAAAAAAATGAACTATGACAAAAATAGATATATCAAAAAGATTGGATTGTTAAGCTTATTCCAAATATTTAAGGTTTAATAAGATTAGTGCTACCTATCAAAAGCTACGTGCCTGAGAAAATTTGCTTCATCGTCGAAAAAGGGTGAAAAGCCTACTAAAAGTCTAGGGATCTTAAAGAAAGTACATTATCAAATTAAAGTACACCATTTGAACTGCCTTGTTCGGAACCATTATATAGGAAACCTCCTGTACCTTGGCTTGAACAGCAAGGGAGATATATTGGCTTGAAAACCAGAAAAAGTGGCAGCTACTACAGCATTCTACCTAAACAGTATATTTTTTCTTTTTTTTCTTTTCCACAGATAGTTTGGCACTGGAACATTGTAAAGAGTTTTTCAATGGCTCATTTTCAAGGATACTGTTATATCTAGTGCCATCTAGAATTAAAAACAAAACAGTTTTAAAAATAGAATCATTTTTTTACGACAATCTGTATTTTTATGTACAGGATTGATTAATCACCTTATAATCATTGGCTAATCTGGGTTGCAGTGGTAGCTAGCAACCTAGTAAGAGACAATCACACCCAATGTTAAGAAATATAATAACCCATAACTCCTAAAAATAGAACTGCGTTCTTCGAAAACCCCTATATAGGAAACTTTCTGGCCCATGGTTTGAACAGAAAGGAAAATATATTGGCTTGAAAATCAAGAAAAGTTTAACAAGTTTAATCAAGTTTAATCAAGTTTAATCAAGAAAAGAAAACAGCATTCTGTTTAAAAGGCATCTTTTTTTTCTTTTTCTTTCTTTTCTGCAAATACCGTGACACGGGAACATCGTAGGGAGTTGTTAAATGGCTCATTTTAAAGGAAGTTAATGTGGTCAAAAGCCTTTTGTTACTAAAACAAATTATTTTAAAAATATAATAAATTTTCGTTGGTTTTATTATAAAGAACCAACTCTTGCCCCTATAACTTTTAAAGGCCACTTAACTATAATGTAGACTTGTAAACTTACATTTAAAGGCAATATATTAAAATTCCCTCCAACAGGGTATCGAACTCTGGTCACCCGCGTAACAAATCGGTGTGATTACCATTGTACTATTGCAGATTTATGAAATATTTGTTACATATAAGACATTATACTAAATTTGTCAACAGACTAAAAATTTATATAATTTGGGTTGCAGCGGTAGCTAGCAACCTACTAAAAGACGATCACGTCCAATCTTAAGAAACATAATAGCCCATAACCCCTAAAAATAGACTCAGATCAAAACAAAAGTACCCCATTAAAGCCGCCTTGTTTGAAACACTTGTATAAGAAACTTACTTTCCCTTGGTCTTAACAACAAGGGAAACATATTTACTTGAAAATCAAGAAAAGTGGCAGCTTCTACAGCATTCTGCCTAAATGGTATGTTTTTTTCCTCAGATAGTTTAGCACTGAAACATAGTATAGAAATGTTGAATGCCTCATTTTAAAGGAAATTGCTAGATGGAGTGCTATTTGTAATTACTTTAAAGAAAGCCCATAGTAACTGAAGTATTAAAATTTACATTAAAAGACGATCATTGAGTATTGTATCGTGGAACAACATTTTTTTTTGAAAAAAATGATATGATCTGGGTTGCAGCGGTAGCGAGCAGCCTAGTATAAGACGATCACGTCCAATGTTAAGAAATATAATTACCCATAACTCCGAAAAATAGACTCAGATCAAAAGAAAAGTACCCCATTAGAACCGCCTTGTTCGAAACTCTTATATAGGAAAATCACTTTTTCCTTGACTTCAACAACAACGGAAATATATTTGCTTCAAAAGCAAGAAAATTGGCAGCTACTACAGCATACTGCCTAAGCGGTATCTTTTTTTCCATAGATAGTTTGGCACTGGAACATTTGTAGAGATTTATTCAACGGCTCATTTTAAAGTAAATTACTAAATCCATTATCATTTGCTATCATAGGCAGCGCAATAGCGCTGCTTAAGTGAAGAACGATGTTGGCACAATGTATTATTATTATTTTTTTCATATCCGTGAACTTCGTGTCGAAGCAGTTGTAGTAGAAACTTCGAAAAGGGCTCATTCGATTCAAAATTGGAGTGGCTAGTGCCCTTTTTAAAAGTCGAAGGGGATTGGAGAGCAACTCCCCCCCCCCCCACGCCCATCGTTCCCCAAAACACATCCAATCAAAATTTTGAAATAGCCATTTTGTTCAGCGTAGTTGATTTCCAGATAGAAAAATGTTTTTGAGGAGGATACTTCCCCACAAACCTCAGGGTAAGGGTTTTAATTTATGCCCTGGGGGTATATAAGACCGGTGTTGGCACAATGTATTTTTTTTTCCTTTAGAGCAGGGCCCTTCGTATAGAAAAAGTTGTTGTAGAAACTTCGAAAAGGGCTCATTCAATTGGAAGTTGGATTGGCTTGTGCCCTTTTTAATAGTCGAAAGTGATTGGAAAACGACTAACGCCCCTTCCACGCCCAACATATCCCCAAACACATCCAATCAAAATTTTTTGATAGCCATTTTGTTCCACGCAGTTTAAAGTTCAGGAAATTATACCTTTGAGGAGGACACTCCCCCCACAGTCTTCAGAGCAAGGGTGATAAGTTATACCCTGGAAGTATATAAGTTTTTATTGAAATCTTTGTCGTAGAAACTTGAAGAAAGGCTAATTCGATTGGAAATTCAAAGGTCATGTGCTCTTTTTAATAGTTGAAAATGAATTGAGGGCAACTAACCCCCCCTATCTAGCCCACCTTTTCTCCAAACGCATCCAATCAATATTTGGATAGCCATTTTGTTCAGTGTTGTTGATATCCAGATAGAAATTATGTTTTTGAGGAGGTAACTCCCCCACAGCCTTCAGGTCAAGGGTTGTGAGTTATATCCCGGGGGCACATAACGTTTTTATAGAACGCGTTGTCGTAGAAACTTCAAAAATGGCTCAGTCGATTGGAAATAGAAATGGCTAGTGCCCTTTTTAATATTCGAAAGTGATTGGAAATCAACTAACACCCTTTCCATGCCAAAAATTTTCCCAAACATATCCAATCAAAATTTTGAGATAGCCATTTTGTTCCACGCAGTTTAAAGTTCGGGAAATCATACCATTGATCAGGACACTCTCCCACATTCTTCAGGGTAAGGGTTATAAGTTATGCCTCAGGGGAATATAAGGTTTTTATTGAAATATTTGTCGTGGAAACTTGAAAAAGGGCTCATTCAATTGGAAATTAAAAGAGCTAGTGCCCTTTTCAATAGTCAAAATTGATTTGAGGGTAGCTAACCCCCTTCTCGCGCCCACCTTTTCCCCAAACACATCCAATTAAAACTTTTAGATAGCCATTTTATTAAACATAGTTAAAAGTTTTGGAAGTTGGGTCTTTAAGGATAAAAACCCACCCCCCCCCCCAGAGCAAGGGTTGTAAGACAAAAGGGTTTGTAAAACAAAACCCCCAGGGCACGGGTTGTAAGTTTTATCCTGGGGGTATGTTAGGTTTTTATAGAAAGTGATGTTGTAAAAACATCAAAAAGGTCTCATTCAATTGATTATTGAAGGGGCTAGTGCCTTTTTATAGTCGAAAGGGATTGAAGGGCAACTAACCCCTCTCTCACGCCCACAATTTCCCCAAACAATTCCAATAAAAATTTCGAGATATACATTTTGTTCAATGTAGTCAAAAGCTCTGGAAATTAGGTCTTTTAGGATAATAACCCCCTCAGAGCCCTCAGAGCAACGGTTGTAAGTTATTCCCTGGGGGCATATAAGGTCTATATAGAAAGTTGTTGTAGATATTCAAAAATCCCTCATTTGTTGGAAAACCTCACTTTCTATAAGAACCTTATATGCCCCAGGACAAAACTTACAACCTTTACCCTCAGGGCTGTGGGGGGAGTGTCATCCATAAAGATATAATTTCCGGACCTTTCAACTACTTTGAAAAAAATGGCTTTCTCAAAACTTGATTGTATGTGTATGGATAAATGGTGGTCGTGGAAGGGATGTTAATTTCCTTCCAATCACTTTTGACTATAAAAAAAGGCTCTAGCTATTTAAAATTCAAATGAAATAAGCCCTTTTTGAAGTTTCTACAACAACGCTTTCTATTAGAACCTTGAAAGATCTTAAGCCGAACTGGCCAGCCATGACAAAAAACTGATTTAATACAAAGCTTTTCTGATTTTGTCTCAAAGTGTATAATCTTTAATAACACACAAGCTTTGGTAGCTCAATGAGTAGAGCGGAGGTCTCTTTATTCTAAGGTCATGAGTTCTATGTTTGCTCGGGTCAACATTTTTAATTAATTTCAATGCCACATAAACCTAAGTATGGGTTTCTATGAGAAGATAAAGTGTTCCAAGGGCACAAGAAAAGAAGCATAGGTGTGACTCCTCCAGTTTCATAAAACAATTGCTTTACAATTACCAACATGCAGGTAGTACTTTTGGTGAAAGACGTTTCAGAAATATACTCCACGTGGAAAATATCCCAATTCCCCGTGGAAAATCCCCCATTGCAAAAAAAACAAGACCCCCCCCCCACACCCGCGGAAAATATCCCCCTTAAAAACTACACCCCCTCGTGGAGTATGTAGAGAAATAGAGAAGGATGGAGTCTAATAGAAAAAAAACAATGTAAAACGTTTTCCATGAAAAAAACTATTATAGGCAGTGCACTAGCGCTATTCGGGTTGCAGCGGTAGCCAGCAACATAGTAAGAGACGATAACATCCAATGTTAATAAATGTTAAGAAATATAAAAACCCATAACTCCTAAAAAAGAGTCAGATCAAAACAAAAAGTACACCTTTAGAACCACTTTGTCCGAAACCCTTAAATAGGAAACTTAGCTTGAACAGCAAGGGAAATATATTGGCATGAAAATTAAGCAAAGTGGCAGCTACTACAGCATTCTGCCTAGACAGCATTTTGGTTCTTCCACTGATAGCTGTTAAGCAATATGTTAGGCGTCGTTTTCTTATGTTTCGCCTTGAACACGGGTATAAAAACTGTGATGACGAGTTATTTTCTCAGTTCAAGATTGGCATTTGAAATAAAACCATGAATTTTAACAAATGGAATATTGATTAAAGCTACAAGCAAGAAGTAAATTATTCATTTGTATTCTTGGTAAAGAAATGAATTCTAATATAATTTATCGAATGGTTTATACAGTCCCCTTATAGTCAACGAATTGTTAAACATTTTTGAACTTGGATCATCAGAGGTCGGTAAGGAGCAATATCATAACTAAAAAGTGCGTAAACATTGCATTTTAATGGTTTGCGAGCTTAGTACATTAGGCAAATCTTACTTATTTTTTATTCTGGCCCAAAATCCCCCCCTAATATACCCCAGCCCTACACCCCCTACGCCACCTCCAACCCCCTTCACCTTCTCCCTCCCTCCTTTTATACCCACCCCCTCCAACCCCCCACCCCCAACTTTTTTTCAAATTTTTTACATGTGTTAGAATGACATGAAAGATACTTAAAATATATAAAATTCACATTTAATATTTTCCAACTTCAGAATGGGAATTATATAGATATGTAAGTCGTGACTTTTACTATTAGGAAAATAATGTTTGTAGTGAGCTTTGTTTTGAACTGAAATGTTACACTCTTTTTTATTCAATGTATTAAAATTGTGGTAAAGCTTTCTAATTTAGTTAATTATTAATTTAGTAAAATATATAAGACGCAAATATGAAGTTTTGAAATACCACTTTTTATTAAGATAAGGAACATATCCTGATAAGTTCTGTTTAACGGGAAATTGAGAAATTACCACTTCCTAGCGATTACGTGGGAAGGTGTGGTTGATAAAAATGTATAAAAGATACATTTTATCGGAAGGAAAAATCTTATACTAACCTTATGCCGGACTGACCTCTGGTCCGTTGTTTTTCGAAATACCTTGGAACTTTGTCTTATCATTGTAAGTGTTTAAGTATCCTTTTATATATTGTTGTTGTTTTTTTGAGACTTGTGGTCTACTTGGGACAGCCAGTCCCAGTAGACAGAATATATCCGATTATATTATATGGTAAATGAATAAAATTATTGTATTTTAGACAACCTTTCTAATATCTACTGTTAGCTTCTCGAACATACCCAGTCGGTACGCCTCATTAGTTCAGTCATAGCCTAAGGCACGCTACCAAAGTTAAATTACCTTAGGGCCAGAGTTTATCTCCCCTATAAAGGGAGAATAAAGGCATCTACAACTACAACCCCCAAATAACATAAAAAAACACTTCACAACAACTGGTGGTCACTAGAAAAACTGGGTCGAGAAGGCTAGAAAAAAAAATAGTAGATTGAAATAAAAATGGCTTTACCAGAGGAAAAAATGACTTCCCTATCAAAAGTACTTGAAATTGCAAAAATTATACCAGAATACGCGGGAAATTCAGATGTAGATCAGTTTATCGAAAAATTAAACATTTTCAACGAACTAAATGAATTGTTTGAGAATTGGGTCAAAGAGCAATGCGTTTCACCCGGATTAAAGTGAAGCTTCCTAAAACAGTTTGAGGCAATTTAAGGGATAAGAGCCCAAGGGCATCAGTACTCTAATTGAATCTTTTAAAACAAGATTCATAGAGACAAGCATCTCCGAGAGGCTAAGAACAGAGGTAGTCACATTCGATACCTCAACTAGTATCAGGGAATATGCAGACAAAATTTGTAGATCCGTGTGTTTACAGTTAGAAAAAGGCGGAAATGACGAGACAATAAAGAAAGTACAACTATATACTTTTACCAAAGGGTTACCAAAAAGTTATTAAGACTGATATTATCACGAAAACCTGAAAATTTAGAGCAGGCTATAATACTAGTCGAAACAGAGGTAAAAATTGACGAAGCTATGAAAAGGTTTGATCAGATGGCAATAAATAACACGGGAGCACAAGAAAGTATAAAATATGAAAGGGGATAAAAAAGGGTGAGCTTTAAGGAGCCGAATCGTGAACCAAAAAGGACCAACGGAGGCTAAGGGTTGCCGTCTAGGGAGATAGCTGACAGATTCCACGACCTTGAGAGATTAGCAGCTAATAACTATAGAAAATATGGGCACCCTCCCCCATCAAAGACAGATAGTTGGGGAACCAACAAGGACAGATCCAAAATATTTCGAAATAACCAGGAAACAAACAAACAATTTAAGAGAAAATTTTATTGCTATTATTGTAACAAACCAAACCACTATGCAGCAGATTACTGGCATAGAATACGCAAAGAAGACCAGACATACAAGACAAGACACCAATTCAGAACGCAGGGGGATAGAAACTTAGGAAGACAGGGAACAAATAATACTTGGCAAACACCTAATAATATTCCTGAATTTAGGCATAGAAGGCAAACGGTTAAAAATACCCAGGGTCAAATTAGCAGCGCTGAAGAAAACTGGGATAATCCCAGAAATTTTTTGCCAAACAGTGGGATTTAAACGGAGAAACCAGCCTGTAAGGGTCGACAGAGCTGTTTCCTTACACAGACCCCTATATAATTTAGAATGTTGTGATACAAATGCAAATAATAATAATCTACCGATTCTGCGTTGTTTTAAAATTGAGTGTTTCCAAAATTTACCATGTTTACTAGATACAGGCGCATCTAAATCATTAATTCGAGAGGAAGTTTTTAATAGGTTTCCTCCTAGTGTAAAAAATCGAGTAAGCAGATGCCAAAATACGCTAACATCAGTGACAGGGCACAAGCTGACAATTTTAGGAGAATGTCCACTGAAATTTAGTACAGAAGATAAAGAAATAACTGTAACAGTAATAATATGCAAGCAGCTACGATTTCCTTGTATTCTATGAGTAGATGCCATCAGAAAATATGGGATGATATGGGAACCCATATCCAATACAACCACAATAAACCAGACACATGAAAATAATAGGCAAATTTGCGTAACAACAAATAAAGAAAGTGAAGATTAGAATTTTAACCTAAAAATAAGCGGAAAAATCACAATAGAAGGGGGAACGACAGCTCAAGTTCTAGCTACATTAAATGAAAAAGAAGGAAAGGTTAAAACAATTGATGCCGTGATAGGGGGGTACACCATAAAAGAATACCCAATGATTTTTGTGGAAAATCAAGTTATAAAAATTGAAAATGGTATAACATACTTGAAACTATCAAATCTAAGTAATGATAAAATAAAACTGAACCAGGTGAAACTTTGATCAATAGAAAAGATTTTAGACTCGGGAATAAAATCTATAAGCAGTCCAGAAGTAAGAATAAGCTTCACTAACCTCCAACGATTAACCTCATTGTGACTACTACCACAAGAAGAATAAGCACTAATTGCCATAAAAGTTTGGCCACAATTTGATTTATAGAACTTGTTGGAAATCGTTTAAACTAGTCTAGAAAGTAATCTCTGAGATTTCCAATGACCTTTTGCAAGACGCAAGGCAGATTAGGGATTCACTCCCCTAATCCCGAAAAGTATATCCACAGCGGGTTTTCCACTAAACGAGTAGCCATATAAGATTTCTTATTTTTTAAAGCCATGGCTAGCTAACCAAATAAAAGAAATGGAAGATCAGGGTATAATTAAAGAAATCATTAGTGATTGGTGCTTTTCACTAGCGATAGTCAGAAAAAAAGACAATATATGAAGACTATCTATAGACTTTAGATCATTAAACGCCATCACGGATAAAGACGTGTTGAAGTTACCAAGAATTGATTCGAGTTTAGATTCGTTAGGGAGTTCAAAATATTACACTAGTTTTGATTTAATAGCAGGATATTGGCAAATCGCTTTAGATTTAGAAACTAAGCATAAGGCTACAGTAATCTTAGACGATGGGAGAACATTCAAATTTGAACGTATGCCATTTGGTTTATCAATGAGTCCAAATTGTTTCAGTAGGCTAATGAATTTGGTATTAAAAGATAACGAAACAGGAAGGAAAAAAGATACCTTGGCTTATTTAGATGATGTAATTCTGTTTAATGAAAACCTGGAAGACCACTTGGTCGGACTTAGAAAAATGCTGGAAAAGTTTGAATAAGCAGGCTTAAAATTAAAACCAGAAAAGTTAAAAATGGCAGTACCAAAATTAGTATTTCGTTGACACCTGATATCCCGTGGCACTATTTTACCAAATACAGAAAAATTTACCGTCATAGAAAATTTACAGCCTTCTAAAGATAAAAAAAGCTGCAGATCAGTTTGTGGGTTATTAAGCTATTTCAGACGATATATTAAAAATTATGCCACAATAGCACAACCTTTGACAAACCTTTTGAAGAAATCAGGTAAATTCGAATGTCCAGAGGACGCAAAACAAGCGCTAAATGAAATAAAAAGGCAATTATTACTGGCACCAATACTAAAACTACCAGATTTGTCGCAAGACTTCTGTTTGCAAACAGATGCTTCGGGGTACGGTATAGGGGCCATATTATTAAACGTAAATTCTGAAGGAGTAGAATCAATAGTTCAATACGCCAGTAGGTCACTGACGGAAGCAGAAAAAAATACTCGACATTTGAAAGGGAGTGTTTAGCAGTTGTAGTATTTACAGAATATTTTCGACAATTTTTACTTGGAAAAAAATTTATTTTACGAGTAGACCAAAAATCATTAGTTTGGCTACATACGATGCAAAATACTCCAGCCAGGCTGACACGGTGGATACTACGCCTGCAAGCATATTCATATGCTCCAATATATATAAAGGGCCGTACAAATATTTTACCAGACTATTTGTCACGAAATCCAGATAAGGATGAAAATGTAATAGCAACCATCCAGAACGAACTAGAAGGGGTAGAAATACTGTCTAATGAAAATATTTCGAAGCATCAAGATAAAGATGATTTTTGTTTAGCAATGAAATCCTTTTTATCAAAAGGAACGGATCTGCCAGAGCATTTTAAACATTTTTTAAAGGACTTAGACAATTTTGATCTGGACGAAAGTGAAAATCTTCTAGTAAGATACCATAGACCATCGCAAGAATATAGAAAAAATTACTTAAAAATTATTCGAGTAATTCCAAAACCTCTGGAAGGAGAAGTTTTACAGATGGCACATGCAACGATTGGCTGTCACATGGGAGAAGCAAAAACTATGGGGAGACTGAAGGGAAATTGTTATTTTCCAAAAATGTACTCAAAAGTAAAATCTTTTATACAAATCTGCCAAGAGTGCGCCAAACAAAAGTCGCCACCAAAGACACCTAGGGCTGAATTAGGTCAATACCCCACCCCTTCAGGGGTAGGAGAAATAATGTCAATAGACATTTGGGGATCCGGGGGAAGTTTACCAGTATCCAAGAAAGGAAATAGGTGCGTACTAACCATAGTAGACCGTTTTAATTCATATTTATACGCTTTTCCAATTAAAGATGAAAAGACAAAAACCATTGCGAAAGTTTTGGTCAATCGCCTATTTCTAGAACACGGGATTTTCCCTAGAGTTTTACTTAACAACAATTGGCCATGTTTTACAGCCAAATTATTAGATGAAATTACAGAACTTCTGGGGGTTAGACGATGTTTTGCCTCGTCTTACCTTGCAGCCGCTAATGGTAAGGTTGAACGTAAGCATAGGGAATTAGCTTACATGCTGGGAATACATGCAAGAGAGGAAAATGATAATTGGGATGAACATTTACCATTTCCAGTCTTTGCAATAAATACGGCTTTTTCACGTACCTTAAAAGAAACGCCATCTTTTTTGCAACATATAAGAGATCCCAGAATTTGTTTATATGAAATACAAAATGACAGAATATATTACAACCTAGACCAATATAAGCAAGAGATGGTGATGTGAATTAAAAAAGCTATGGAACAAGTTAAAGACAATCTGGAAGATGCGAAAACAGAACAAAAAGACAAATATGACAGAACAAGCAAAAATAAAACGAGTTACTGTTTAGGAGATTTGGTTTATGTTTACAAAACGAATCTGGAAGGAACAAAAAAGTTAAACCCGAAATGGGAGGGACCCTACAGGATTATAAAAATTCTATCAAATAACTTAACATATGTTCTAAAGCATCAGCATAAGGAAAAGGAAGAAATAGTGCACCATAATAGAATGAAAAAGGGATATTTTTCAAAACCGTGGAAAACAGAGCCTATACTTTCAGAAGAAGAAATAGAAGACACGATCTCACCAGTATATTTCAGAAGACCATATGAATTTTATGACCTTTTTTAACGACCACAACAGTTGGGAGAAGTGGAAGGAATATTTAGCCCAGTCTTGGCTGTAAACTTTCCACAACACACAAGAGAGAAAAAGAAAAGTTCAATATTCATCGGATACCAGCGATGAAAGCGACAGAGAAGAGCCTCAAACAAAACCTACTGGTTTAAGACATAATAAACCAGAAGTTAAATCCAAAGAGGAAGAAAAATTGGAAGAAACCAAAGAATTATCTGATTTTCATACACTAGACTTACCTACTGTCGTAGCGCAAAAATGGCTTTTGGAACAGACGCCATCTACCAGACACGAGCTAACAGAATGTGACACCGAAAATTCTTCTACAGAAATCGATATAGCTAAACCTGGGCCATCGTCAAGAAAACCTTCTTTGAGAGAAAAATTATTGAGAACAGTAAAGAAACCAAAGGGGCAGCAAGAAGTTCCTTTGTCAGCAGCACAAGTCGCTAAAACACTTATGAAAAAGGCCAAACATCAAGAGAAACAAAGATTAAAGATATTTGATGAGACAACAAAACAGCACTTGGACTCAGAGCCTTGTAAGCCACACTATAGAAACTACGGAAAAACTTGCAAATATTATAAGGAAGAAAAACAAAAATTTGGAGTCCAGAACTCGGACCAGGAAACGGAGAAAGGCAGAACAAGCGCAGCCCCCAGCAGATTAATATTTGAGTAAAACAATAATAACAAAAAAAATATATATTAAATAAAAATCAAACGATTATAAAAGCCACTAAAGAAATATCTATATTTTCTTTTTTTTAATCGGTATATAGATAACATCAAGTTTTCTTACAAATATATATCGCCAGTAAAAATTATGAACGTCACATTCCAACGCCAAATTATTAGCTCCGATCTGAAGTGACATCATAGGTTCCTGCAAAAATTTTGCTTCCGATACGAGATAAAACTTCGCGAGCGGTATAATGTGAAGACTTGTCAAAACAAATTAGGCTTCGCTTCAAAAAAAAGGAAATAAGTAAGGCCACGTAACTTTTAAATGGGTGTAGTGAACCTAATTAAATTATACATGTTTAGAATCAGCATTTAAAGGCAATTCTTTTGATATGTATATTGAAAATAAAAAAAAAATTCGGGGGGGGGGGGGAAATTTAAAAAATAAAATCTGTTTTTCTTAAGAATTTTGAAAAATAATATTAATAAGAAAAACAGCAAGAGTTTACATTAAGTGCACTACATGTACAAGCTAGCTGTAATCTTCTTATAAATAGTAGAATATATAATAAATTAAACACTTACCAATAAGGAAAATATGTATAAACAAGAAGCCATAGATAAAATGGGTTACAATTTAAAAAGTATAGCACAGCATAAAGCAAAATTTTTCTCGGGTATGAAAAATTTCACATATTAAATAAAGTCACAACAAACCATTAACATGAATAACAGGACGAGGATATTGCAGGTTAAAAACACCAATGACAGGATAATTGGCATTTGAAGACGAAACTGCTAAACGTCTTGTCATTGGGGGGATCCTCCAAGCTAACCAAATATAGATCAGAAATAAAAATCAAACTTTGGAGGAGGTTTGGGCTGGGTGTTCGTGTGAAGTACTTCTTGCTAGAATAAATAGCGACACCGTATTTCATACGGGCACTAAACCCATACACTTGTAGAACAGAGTAATAGTCAAAATATCACAAAAGGGACAAATTACACTCAATGACTGTATGAAACTAAGGCGCAAATTAAACTGAGGATTATAGGGAAACCACAATAGATAACCCCTATCTCTAAGCAACTTTTGGCACGACATAGGCACTAATTTTGGTAAAAATACCACAGACAAGGAATATGTGTCTGCGATGAAAACCACACACTTTTGTGGGAATCAAGGATATCGTAAAAACGTACATTTTTATGAATAAATAAGAACTAGAAATTTCGGTGCAAAACTTTATTAAACGTGTTAAAAAAAAATAGCTGAAAAACTACAGTACTTTTCTAACACCAAAAACTTTCGAAAAAAAATTAAATAATTTCAAAAAAATACAAGTTGCAAAAATTAGACACCAACCCCCCCACCTCTTAGAAATATGGAGATAATAAATTTGATCACAAAGGGCAATCAGCATAAAACTTGTTAAGGTTATTGAAAAAGAACATGGAATATATAAATATAGGTTTAAAAAAAACATATTTTACTGGAAAAGCGGAAAAAGACTTGAAAAAAAACCCTTAGGCTCCATTGAAATATTGAATCAAAAAAAAAGAGAAGGGTTTAAGTTGAAAATATAGAGAGACAAAACTAAAAGGAAAAATAAACTCAATGAAGTCAGTTAAACTCTGTAAGACGCACTTATTTAACTTGCCGAACGAACTAGTATGAAAATTGTGCTAAATAAGCACAAATTATTAGCATTAATACTACGGAGCCACCGTTACATTGGTTAACGCGGGCCGAGATTAATAGAAATATTGGAGAAATGCTCAAAGTAGTCAAGAAAAGAAATTTGGCTCTCTTATGTGGAAGTCGGTTTCAGAAAAATGACTATCATGACATGAAAAATAAAAAAAAAAAATTCACATAATATCCATAAGGACTTAATTTGAAGTTGAAACCCAAGACAAGACCACTAAAAATGGGGAAGTTACAGTGATAATAGTCATTGTCACTTGTATTTCAAAAACAGAATTACTGTGTGCCATGAAGAAGGGCAGAAGGGCCACTTTTTCTGAAAAAAAGAATAGCCCAAGAAAAAATATTGGTAGCCACAAATTATTAAATTAATTATTTTTGTGTGCAGATTCATAATAGTCTTTTTAGCTGTAGCCCATGACAAGAGGACCTGGAAAACTTATAAGGAGCTACCAGAAGGCAGCCCTGGTAAGCAAACCCTCAGGGTACGGGCACAAGTCAATTGGTAGTGCCAAAACAGGTAAAAAGACGAGTAGCTAAAATTTTTAGCTTATCAGATATAAGCTGTAAATAAAAGCCTTAAACCAAACAGACATTAAAGCTGAAAAAAAAGAGAGATTACAGACAAAAACGTTATAAAACTGTCTAAAGTACCTAGAAATTCGAAAAGAATTGAAAAGCTTAAAAGTCTGAATAGACAAACAGGCTTATAAGATAATGACAATTAATGACACAAGTGGGTTCAAAATAGAACGAAAGTTTTAAAACGAAATGTATGTAGTCGTATATGAGAAAAGTTATATAGTTGTAACCAATGTAATTGAGAAAATATCTACTGTTATAAATACTAGTCTATACCGTGTTTTGTTTTTAAAAAATATTTTAAGTTTTAACCAATAGTATAATAACATATCTGGTTTTGCGACTTAAATACTTATGTAAGTTATTATACAATGCTTATTTATATATACGCTGTTTTAATTTACTTTAAATTTTAACTAGTGATGTAATGTTATATGTAAATGTTTGACCTCGAGTCAAAGTATTAATATTTTTTTATTGTAAAATAATCTGTTTAGTATTAAGTTTGAAAGAATAATCCAGCAAGGAACATAATGTTTCGATTTAAGCGTGTTTCGATTATTTTTGAAGTGATATAAAAAAAAAGTGGAGAAAGAAATTAAAGTAATTAACTTTCGAATGCATTGATATATACAAAATTGAGTGTTTCATTCTGCTATATATGTAAAAATATATGCTTTATATGTATACTAATGTGGATATTTATTTTAGATACAGCATTAGCTATTTTTTTTGGAAATCAAATTTTTCGTAGCATCTTTTCGGATCCATTTTTCCTTCAATCATATATTGACACATTTTTGGGAAGTAACCAATTTTGAAGACACTTCAAATATATCCTGATACTATCATCACATACTCAATCAACTGAAATTTTGGAAACTATAGCAGTAATACAGACTTTACTACAAGTTCGTCAGAAAGTGAGATAAAAACAGAACTTAAATTAGGCCTAGAAAATATGCTTCATAGCCAAATGGCTTATGTTATTGAAAAATATAAAAATGCTTTGTGCTGAAAGAAAAAAAAAAATATATGTGAAAATTTAAAAACCAATAATGTTATATGTAATTTACCCAAGGCTTTTCTAAAACAAAAAAAAAAAACGGTATATCAACCAAATCACACAGATAAATTAAATTATTAATGGGAATTAAATTTAAACTCAAAAAATTCATAAAACTTTTCTAATATAAATCTAACTTAAGCAAAACCACTAATATTATGTAGAAGCCACTTGGAGTCAAGTAAAACAGAAGTTGCATATGAAGAGGGTAAAAGAGTAATTGTCAGTCCTAGAGACAGAGAAAAAGAGAAACAAGGATGAATTTCAAATTGAAATCCTTCGACAAAAAAAAAAAAAAAAAAAAAAAAGAATATGGCCAATATTGGACCAAAAACATAACCCTAAGGAAACCCATTGAGGGTAGATGCAAATAATGACCTAAAGATGGCAGCATAATAACTGTAAACAAAACTAAGTTGTTTTAAAAGTAAAATATTGAGAATTGGGACAATTCTTCTTTAAATGGGGAGTATTGTGGTAAAGCTTTCTAATTTAGTTAATTATTAATTTAGTAAAATTTATAAGACGCAAATATGAAGTTTTGAAATACCACTTTTTATTAAAATAAGGAACATATCCTGCTAAGTTCTGTTTAACGGGAAATTGAGAAATTACCACTTCCTAGCAATTACGTGGGAAGGTGTGGTTGATAAAAATGTATAAAAGATACATTTTATCGGAAGGAAAAATCTTATACTAACTTTATGCCGGACTGACCTCTGGTCCGTTGTTTTTAGAAATACCTTGGAACTTTGTCTTATCATTGTAAGTGTTTAAGTATCCATTTATATATTATTGTTGTTTTTTTGAGACTTGTGGTCTCCTTGGGACAGCAAGTCCCAGCAGCCGTAATATATCCGATTTTATTATATGTTAAATGAATAAAAGTATTGTATTTTAGACAACCTCTCTACAATCTACTTTTAGCTTCTCGAATATACCCAGTTGGTACACCTCAGTAGTTTAGTCACAGCCTAAAACACTCTATCAAAGTTTAATTACCTTAGGGCCAGAGTTTATCTCTCCTATAAAGGGAGAATAAAGGCATCTACAACTGCAACCCCCAAATACCATAAAATAAACAATTCACAACAAAATCATATCAGAAAAATAGATTGATAATTTGGATTGAAATTTTAAAACATATTCTTGTGCATACCCTACTCCTATTGATGAGGACTGAAGGTTCTCATTCAATATTTTTTCATGAAAAACAGACTAACTTTTTTTAGGATTTCCCAGAGGTCCCCCTACCCGTTAAGAAGACAAGGAAGGGCGAAGCGACTCTAGTGGTCATATCAAATTGACCAACTATTATACAATATGGTCGTTGGCCGAAACCATTAATCTCAGCAAGAACCAACGTAAACCACCCAAAAGCCAGCTGTCGAGCTGCCACATCCAACAACCACAACAAGATGCCACAGCCATCCAGACCCATCATACGCTAGCCAACAGTCAACTGTCCAACTGCCACACCCAACATGCAAGCTGTAGTCCCATTCCAAGAAGCTGATGTAGTCATGGAACCAGTTGCCTCTCTCTGTGATTAAGTAAGAAAAATTGAATCTTCTCTCTCTCTCTCTCTCTTATCTCTGTATATATCTATCCCAGTGAGTGTTATAAAAAAAGAAAAAAGCGATTTATTAAGTGTGTATGTTTGTGAACTATGTTTTAATGACAAAAAAACCCACAACGTTTCAATGTTAGGATCTAACGTAAATTAAGAAGTAAAAAAAAGTAATAAAAGGGTACCCCTTCTACAGTTTTAGGTTATTAAACAGTGAAAATATTTTTTTCAGCTTAATAGAAGTGTCACATCACCATAAAAAATAGAATGAAAAAATTACATAATTTCTCTGTCATATACCAGGTTACACTTGAAATATCATATTATACACATACATACACATATACATGCACACAGACACACAGACATACACACACACAGAGAGAGACAATCTAAATATTATTTTTCTGGTAAAAGAAGCAATAAATTCACATTATTTTTTAGATAAATGTGCAGGAACTCCCATAATCAATAATCCTAAGGACCAACAATTTAATTGACGACATAGAGATACCGTTATTATCACCACCATCACAATTCCAAGATAATCTCCATGTCGAGTCACAGGAATGGATTGAAGGTTTGTTAAACGATTATTTTGGCGATGATAGTAGTAGTAGTAGTAGTTTGCTTCTTCCGGATAATGGGTATAATTACATAAATGAACAATGTACATCTACAAGGGGTATGGCTGAACCAACTACCCTCGAATCTCAAGGTGCATTAGAAAATATATGGACTGATCGTCTCAGTCCTGATACACTCGAGGGTTTGTTGAGTGAGCTGGGGGGTTTCACACCAAGCAACATCCCCATCATTGAACAAATTGGTGCATGACATGAAATTCCTGTGACGCCCCCTGTCATGCCTGCTTTTAATTTAACTGAATCTGCCTTGCACAATGTACTTGTTTATAGGGCTGAGTTTGGGGATCCATTTACTTCGCTAACATCAGGTGGCATCATAACGGATCCGGTAGACATAGTGCACTCCTATGTGGGCAAGATTCAAACCTTTCTTGAAAGAGTGATTCGGGAGGGAGTAGGGAGGGATGGGATTAAGGCTGCCATCACAAAAAAAAAATTATTGAAATGAAAAGGCGGATGAGGTGTATGAGCGTTATTTACGTACTGACATGCTACCCCTTCATCCGGACCTGAATAATTTTTAGGGTGTTTTTATGGAATGGGTTTATAATAAAGTAACAAAATTGGATAATTATACTGAGGTGGGTAGTGAGTCGATCTTTTCATTTATTGGGAGTTTGGATAATAGTGTGGGTAAATTTAAAAATAATTTTATTTTTAGAGGAGGTGGGAGGGGGGCAGTGGGAGCAAAATATAATGAAGATTTAAAGGGGTGTCAAGGTGTACAACGCTTCAATTTCGATACAGGGCTTCAAGGCTTCAAATATGAATTTCTTGTGGCAGCTCACAAGCCTCTGCAACGGGTTGCTACTTAGACACTGTTGGACAATTAGGCAGTTAATGGGAGTCCAAATTTCCCTAAAGTAGATTTTAATTGTTTAAATGATCAACATCCAGTATTACTTAATGGGATAACTACTTTTGAGCAGGCTAATGCACATTTAAAGATTGGTGTTACTGTTTTACAATACGAAACATAATTTGAGGAGGGTGAGCGCAAAAAGGGGGTAATATTTCTAGTGTGGGCTCCGTCCATTGAATCAGTGGAACATTGGGTTTGGCTTCTTTACAAGCCAGCCAGTGGGTGGTGATGATTCTTTGCTCTGAGCTGCGACAGCACTCATTGAAACAGCAAATAAATTGATATCACGGCTGCGAAATAAATCTTTTCCAATGACTCTATCACTAGAGGACGAGTTGGCTATTAAAATTGAAAAAATGTGTTGAGTTTTTAAAGGGGAATTTGCTGAGCATAATGTGAAAGGGGGTAAGGGGAAAGGGAGTAAAGGGATGGCCCGCGACCACGATCATTTGGGTAACCCGATTGTATCGGGATTGAGTAATTTTCATGGAGTGACCCATCAATCCTGTAATTTAAACGTTAGCTAACAATATTTTCCACCTGTTTATATACACAATTCCAGCTATGATCTGAAATTTATTTTACCGGCGTTGGCACGATTGCAAATAGGTGAAGTTGTAGATGGTGCATGGGTAGATGGTTCTTTTTGATATAATATAATACCCAAATCGTCTGAAAAGCTGCTGCTCCTAGAATTCAAATGGCAAACATTAGATAATGATAAACTGTGCTTTAATAAGATCCGTTTCTTAGACTCCTTTAGCTTCTTCCCCAAATCCCTAAGACAACTCATTCAAGTACAGAAAAGTGTTGATTTTAATAGTTTCCCCCTTCTTAAGCAATACCTCCTTAAACAGCACTTTCTAGACGGTGAGATGTATGATGTATTAACGTGTAAGGGAATGTACCCGTATGAGTACTACAACTCCACCGCGAGGCTTTCTGAGGAACAATTTCCGTCCATCGCCTCGTTCTACGATTCACTTTACGATCGTCAATGCACCAGTGTCGACTATGAATATGCCAAGAGGGTTTGGGCTCAGAGAAGGTGTAAAAATGGGTGGGATTATTGTAGATTGTACCTAGCAAGTGATGAATTGACGTTGCTGTATATTTTGCGCTAGAACACGGATAAAACACGTAAGAACACGGTAGAGGATGGGAGTGTGCACTGGACACCTTCACAACAAAAACTTATCGCTGACCTTCATCCGAAAGTTAATATCGTTGTACATCACGTTCTTTTGCGGTGGATGGTAGCCAACGGTTTCAACGTCACAAGGATACATAGAGCCCTCCAATTTGATCGAAAACCTTATTTGAAAACGTTTACTGACATTTTTGTCGGTAAACGTTCCGAAGCGAAAACGAAGTTTCAAAAAGAAATCTTTAAACTCATTTTGAAATCAGTCTTCGGTAAAATGTGTGAGTGTACGTAATCGAAATCGTTGTGACGTTCTGACTGACCCAAAAGAATGTGCTCGAATCGTTGCCGATCCGAACTTCACATCATTCACAATCATAGACTCCAATATGGTCCTCTTTAACAGAAAAACGTAATTTTCTTGAATAGAAAGGAGTGTAATTTTAAATAAAAATATTGCTGGTGGTAGCACAATAACCGAAATATCAAAAAACTCATATTGTCATTCTTTTACGATGTGTGTAAACACCAATGACTGGGAGAGGAAGAAGTTCAAGTATATTACTTGTATACCGATTCACTTTTGCTCAAAGTTAGAACCGTGAATTTATTGGAAGATTTGGAAAAAGTTGCGCACATTAGCTCTCGAATGGACTTTACCAATTGCGATGAGTCCATTTGCCCGGAGCTAGTGAATCGCTAGGCCTGAAATCGATTATTAATGTTAAAATCAGAGACGGGAAGTGACTTGATTTCAGGCGGTGTGTTTGCAGGTCTGAAGGTGTATTGTGTGCAAACACACAACGAGGTAATCAAAAAAGTCTGCAAGGGGGTGCCTAGACACTACGTGAATCAGAATTTCGATCTGAATGTATGTAGAAACTGTGTGGAAAATAGTATAGCTTCAAGAGCGAAAGTCCTGGTGATTCGCTTTTGCCATGTGTCAGGTGTCAGATAAAGTCTATGTTTGTGCAGATTGTGTGACGGTGCTACCCCACGGACAATTATCTAACTTCTGACCGAAGTGTATGTTTGAACCCTTTCCAATTGTGGTGGACCCCTTTCCAATTGTGATAAGTACTTTTTTAGTGTCTTTTTATTGAATAAATAAAAAATTTTGTTTTGAATATATTACGTGATAGTGCCTTTTTCATTTTTTTATGTGTATGTGTGTTAATGAAACATGTAGTATTTTTTGTAGAGATGTTTTAATTTGTAAATATAAAACATGTATTATTCTTTAAAAATGTTTTATTTTCTTCTTGTTCTCGAATCTGAATAGGGAAATTACTATTATTATTTATTCAAGGAAACGATGCAATCTATAGTCAGTTGTGTTTTGACATAGATGCAAGGGAGACAATGTATCAATTTAAAACTTCATTTAGGTCGTTTCTTTGCGGACCATCAATGTCCGGCAAAGCGACACTTTTAACAAAAATAATCCAAAATCGGGATAAAATATTTTTAGAAAATTCAAAAAAAATTTACTATTGCTACAGTGTTTGGCAAGAATCCTATGATAGAATAAAAACTATTACCCCAGACACGAAATTCATACATGGACTTGACATTCTCAACAGTATTGAATCAAACTCTTGGTTGATTACTGAAAATATGGCTGGATCCATTGAAGAATATACTCAGGAGATGATACAATTTTTTACTGTCCGATCTCATCATTAACATATCCCCGTAACCCTACTTCTACACAATCTCTTTCTGCAGAGCAATGTATGAGAAAACTTGCTTTGAACTGCACCTACTATACCATCTACAGGGTTGTTCGCGATTCCAGTTCCCCCATAACGTTAAACAGACAGGTGTATCCAGGTGAACCGAAATGTTTACTCTTGGCCTACAATCACGCTACCAGCAAACCCTACGGATGTATTCTATTGGACCTGATTCAGAACACACCCGAGGATTTACGTGTAGTCACCGATATTTTTTACAATGAAATTACTGTATATCTGCCGGTTAACAGTAAAAAAAGTTCGTTAGTTGCAATCATGACACTGAAGAAACTACATTAAAATCTACATTTATTGACCATCCTATGTAATTCAAAACCGAGACTTAGGAAGGCCATACTCAAACATGGTGTAGACAGAGAATTCATTAATCTAATATCTGAACTTTGTTTAAATATAACTGAAGGTAATGTTCAACTGCTAGAAGGTTTTAAGCAACAGACAAAGCAACATCGTTTCCTTGTTCGCTCCCTAGCATCAGCAGTAAGCAAAAATAAAGGAAACAATTTAAAAAAAACGACTTCTTCAAGCGGGTGGTAACTTTTTTATACTTTTACTGCCAATCATTGCACGACTTTAAACAGATTTCTCTGGAGAGACAGAGAGAGAGAGAGAGAGAGAGAGAGAGAGAGAGAGAGAGAGAGAGAGAGAGAGAGAGAGAGAGAGAGAGAATGGCCAAACCCTCTAAAGTGACTCCAATAGAACTCGCCATTTCTCCAAAGGAACCTTTCAAGGACAATCTCAGTAAATTCATTAACAATGAGACAATTGCCGACGATGAAAAATCAATTCTGCTTCAAAATGTGCTTCACCGAGTCGACAAACATAAACCCTATCGTGAGAGACCACTCAAAGTAAATTTCATTGATCACAATAAGGAAATGATTCGAACATCATCATCATCATCATCATCATCAAAAAGAATAACAATAATACCAACAGAAGAAAAAGATTTGTCAAAAGTTATGACAAGTGTTGCAGATCTAATGCCACATTCCTATCGTGAACAGTGTAAAAGACTCTTGACCTACCTCAATGACAGTGAACATGTTCAAATTGATGCTAATGGGAATCAAGTTTTAATCCATGGCAAGACCCATATTCTACTTGATTTATTATCAGATTTGGTCATGAATCGTAAAAGACTTGAATAATTTGACAGTCATCTGCATAAATTTTTAAACTCATAAAACTTTCCCAAAAGCATTATTGGCAATAAACATGTTTTTAAACAATTAAAGAAATTTAGTGAAATATCAAAAGATGTTTTAAATCATTTTCAGAAAATACTAGCACATCAAGTGGAAAAGATTTGACAAGAATAATGGGTGAGGGAGTCAAGCGAAGACGTCTTAATATCACTGCATCTCCCCCATCATCACCTTTTAGTATGCAATTGGGCAGTGGACACTTCACTACGTGTTTACGTTCAAAACGGTTGAAGCATTGAAACATGTTTATGAGAATATTGGTGAAGTGGGAAGTTTAAGTTCACCCACCAAACTTGCTCAAGTCACTTGACATGAAAAGAATCGGGCGGCAGAGTATCTACAGAATGAATCAAGTTACACTCTACATCGTAATCGTAGAGTTAGTGGTGATAAATATCGAAAAACTAAAGCCTTTTTCCTAATACAAATATTACAAGCAGATCTTTTGACTCTAGATGACATTCAACGGCGTCACAATCACCCATACAAGTATATTCTACTTGCAATCAGTGTTTTTAGTCGCTATGTATATGACATTCCACTGCGGTGAAAGAGCGGTGATGAAGTTGCTAAAGCTCTTGAAATCACCCTTGAACAGGATTGCTATAAGAATATTCAAACGGATCGGGGTAGTGAATTTGTTAATCCCCTTGTAAAGAAAGTTCTACTGAAATATAATACAATCCTCTATTATAATGATAGTCCAATAAAAGCAGCATTGGTCGAACGGCTGATAAGAACTATTCGACTGTTAATTTCTAGATAATGAACTTTGAAAAATACTGCTACATTTATTCATGATTTGGATAAAATCATGTTGATTGATAATCAACGTTCCGATCCCTGTCCAACTCAACCCCAATAGAAGTTTATCATAATGTCAATACACTCGACAATTTTCTTAAACAATATTCCTATGGCAGTGGTGGTAATGAGAAGAAAAAGAAAAAATTCAATGTTGGTGACACTGTTCGAATCAATTGAACTACTACTGTTTTTGAAAAGGGTAATTACTTATGGTCCACTGAACTTTTTAAAGTCTCCAAACTCTTGGACACTACACCCATAACGTATCGTCTACGTGACATGAAAGATGATGAGATTCTTGGCGGCTTTTATGATTATGAATTACAAAAGTTAAAAACAACGGAATCTATCAGATTGAAAAGATATTAAAGACTCGTACTCACAAGGGCATGAAACAGTTGCTTGTTCGTTGGCTTGTATACAACTCTGATTTTGATTTGTGGATATCCACCGAGGACATACACAATGCCCGATGATTTTTATGTAACAATTATGACCAACGTCTCCGACCCTCTCTACAATGATTTGTATAAAACAAGTGACTTTTGGACGAAACTCTCCCCCGCCATAAAATTTGATGATGGAAAGTATGAAGTTGCTCTTGTTGATTGTATTCTCAAAAATACATATGATATCCTGAGAAAAGATCGCGTGTACGAGGTAAACGTTATACCATTCGATTGGTCACTCTTTGTCGAGTATGAATGGTTTGAAGCACTTAAATCAGTGAATATGCCCATGTCACACTGAAATACACGGCATTTGGCTGTATGAACGATTTGTGTCAAACAATCAATAGGAAAATCTCAGTTCGTACGAATTGCACATTTCAATTTAATTAATCAATGAAAGACGGTTAGATTATATTACCTCACCTCTTGACAGTGAAATAAGGCGTCTTATTGATAATCTCAGAGATGTTCTATGCTTTAAGCAGAATATGATCAGTGGTAAAAACGCTGGAACTCTCAGTGGGATGAATCGTGTTATTTTGGCAGATTATACGCCCGGTTTTGCCTCGGACTCTTGTATGTTTCTTTATGCGTCTTCTGTGGAAACATCAAGAGTTGGTAATTCAAATATTCCCCTCCTACATTTTCTTGAACGAAAAACCACCCATGAACATGTTCATCACTATAATGTGAAGCATCTTCAGTATGTTTCTGTAAACGTTTCGTATTTGAATCTCTGTCATTTAACACTAAGAAGTGAATTAGGTGATCCTCTTGCAATAAAAAAAGGTTTGGTCGTGATTAAATGTTATTTTGGACCATTCAGAAACAACAGAATGGCTGATATTTGTATGTCCTGATATTAATTGCTATGTTACTGTTCTTCAATCACGACAATTGGGTCATGCAATGGACTATCATAAAGGCCATTCGTCAATGTCGGGCTACGGTCGTGGCAGTTGCCTTGCTAAGCTGTATCGCTCTGCAATACCGCTGGCTAAAAAATATATTTCACCGGTTGCCGCAGATTTTGCATCCTCTACGCTACACTATTGGGGAGATGGTAAAGACTTTAAAGAAAGTGTTTCACAAAATCTCAGGTCCAGCGAATGATCCCATGGCGAGCGATTGAAGTCACGACAAAGTAGAAAAGGTTTTAAAAGGAAGAAAAACGTCTCATCACTCATTAGTCTCTACTCAGGTAAAAAATGAAAGACATCACTCTTGTCTAAGAAAAGTAAGAATAAGAAAAAGAAACCAAGAAGAAAATTTGCCAGATCGAAAAGGGATTTCTTTTCATAGAGTGAAATGGTATATCTACCCCACAAGGAATCTCATCCCACTGTCGCCATATCTCTACATCTTTTCAATGCAGAAAGTGTAGATGTCAGTGTAAAACACGGATACTATGAACAATTCTATCCACAGCAACCCCTCTCTGAAAACATACATTTACAAATTTATTCCAATGAAAACTACTTGATAGATTTATCATCCACAATTATCGATTTAAAAGTCGTGGTGAGGAAAAAGTCTTACAATTTACCCCCCCCCCCCAAGTCGATGGATTATCCTATGAAAATGGTATACTATTCAATTTATATAAACAAATATGTGTCTACATAAATGGAACATTGGTGAGCCCTAGCAATAATCTATCAAACAATTCAAGCTACATACAATTTATGTTGATGAATCCAATGTGCAATAAGAAATTGAGAGGTCTGCCAATGGCTATGACGATAGATCAAATGTTTATGCTGACGGTGAACTCACTTGGGCCGTGAGCATGGAATATCATTTAGTTGGTAGGCTCAATCATAAAATATTTAATATATCCTAATGGATGCCCCCCCTTCCAATGTTAAAATTGATATAAATTACAACTTGCACCGTCCAATTTCATATTGAGAAAAACACTTGATGCAGCACCCGATCTAATGTCAATCTCACATCGGCAATACTTCATGTGCGAAAAAACTAGGTTATCAGTTCTATTGCTTTGGCAATTCAAAAACCAAGAGCCTCTGGGAATAATATCAAACTGCTCGTTCCTCTCACAATAACCAATCAATGTCATATTGCCACTGGATCAAGTTCCTACACCGATTCTTCATTTATCAATGGTGAAATTCCTTCGAAACTTGCCTTGGCTTTTGTAAATATGCAAGTACCATAGGATTGTGGACAATTTTGCCACATGAATTTGAATTATTTTTACTTTCCTCTCTTGTGTGTAAAGTAAATGGAATTCCTCTCTACAATTTGTCCTTTGATAAGTCCTATAGGACCCTATATGAATTGACAATGCAATCCATAGATCGAGATTCTCAACTATATGAAAATCATATAACCGATTCAATGTTCGTCAAAAGAAATGGTATCATTGTTTTGGACTCGTCTGGTACTCAAGATATGAGCATTGTCCGAACAGGTACTGTACGTTTAGAGTGTAACTTTGACAAACCATTGACAGAGAGTTTAAGATTAACCTAATTCAGTCAATTTGAAATTGCTGGGGAAATTACTCCAGACAGCAATGTTTAACTAGACCTGGCACCATGAACACCAATCAAATAATCGATGTATTTAACATGGACCCTTATATGTCCAAATACAAATCCTATTGTATACCCTAAGATTTCCTTGATTGTATTCATACTGTTAACAAAACCCTTTTCATTGTTAATAGTAGTCCATCGACTGTGCATACGGGTCATTGGCTATGCATCTTTCAAACAGCAAAGAATATAGAATATTTTGATCCTCTTGGTCCACCAAATGCATTCTACATATCGCACATCAAAAAGTACCTTGAAGGAAGTGGGAAAACAATTATTCAAAATCGGATGTGAGTACAAGATTTATATACCAAAAGCTGTGATTTTCAATGCATTACTATATTTCATTTTTCGATGTCGTGACTATAATTTCAGTGAATTTTGCAACTAAACAGTTCTCGTTTGAATGACTTTCTAGTAGAAAATACCTTCTCATACTTGTATAATATTGATTTCAATGCCCTAAGAATTAAGTATTTTAAAAATGTATGTGAATATGCTTATGAATAAAACATATATATATATATATATATATATATATATATATATATATATATATATATATATATATATATATATATATATATATATATATATATATATATATATATATATATATATATATATATATATATATATATATATATATATATATATATATATATATATATATATATATATATATATATATATATATATATATATATGCACTATAAAAAAAGTCTTCTGTCTTCATTTGTTTAGATTTCTTCTTCTTCTTCATAGTCGTTTAGATTGTCTTTTTATTCGTCATAGACAACGATTAGCGGTGGAAGATCATTGGGATTCAACCTGTTTTGATCCTGGCGTGCAAAGTCAGGGTCACATTTTCCATAATATTAAGTAACTTCATTTTTATTAAATCTCCTTGTGAAGTCAGTGATACTATTACGATTCCTATTGAAAAATTTACCTGTTTCTATCTGATTGTTTGAAGTAATGTCGCACACAATACTCTCATATGAAGAATCACTTTCTGTAACAGCCAAATAAAAATCAGTAGGTTTATAATTATTAATAGCATTGTCCTCACAACGATGACACAGGAACCATAATCTCTTCATGTTTTTTACAATTGAAATTGCTCCAAATTCTTCTTCCCAATACAATTTAAATCCACGACGATACCAATCCCTCAGAAATAAACTGAAGTCACGTTTAGGGTTTTTTCCAATCATGCCAGGGTAAGTATTTTACCATTGGTCAAACTTATCAAACTGAAAATTGGAGCATAGATATCCATTAGGATGAGAGTCACAAGTCTCTTAAGGACAGGTATTACAAACCTTAATTTGTACAGCATATCCTTTATGCAATTTACATGGATTGCATAATCTACACTTTTCATCATAGTCATCAACTGTTGTACAGTTCTCACATGATGACCAGCTGCCCAATATATATAAACATAGTGAGCATGTATGATACATTTATTCGATGTTTTCCGTCTCACTGCCGAAAAGAAACTGACTCAAAATCCATAAAAAAATAACATTGTCTTCTAGGAGGAGGAGGAGAAGTAATAGAGTATTGTCACAAAAATTCATTTCCTACTGTTTTAAAGAATGAATTTCTAGGTGGTGGTTAAAAGCAGAATCACAATGCTCTTTTGTTTCGTTTCAATTAATATATCAATAAATTGAGTAAATACATATGATTCACAACGCCTAAGCTTCATACAATAGTCCAAAGAAGGGGAATCAGTTCCAATTATGCTGTGAAGCATTCCTAGAGAAAATATTTTCCGTTGAAGAGATAATTCCAGAAATTCATCATCTAACACTAAACATTTTTCTAATTTTACTAGATTCTGTAAGATCTTTTGTTTCTCAAATCCAACTATTTTTGTTCTTGATACTCTCACTTCCAACTATAGACTAAAATAACAATTGCAAGTTTCTACTTGTTCACACTCTCAATACCTTTTGGTCACTTCCACTAGAGAGAGAGAAAGTGGAGTAAACGATCATCTAGAGTGTCTAATAAAAAAAAGCATTATAAAAAAACATTTTTATTGACAGAAATCTAATAAAAGAATATTTTTTCACTCTCTTCGCGTTAGGTGAGTCAATCCATTTTCCCCAATGTGCTTCCATTTTCGCTAAAACTACTCATTTTCACAATATTTGAACGTTTATATTTCCAATTTGAAACAAAGTAAACTTATCAAATTCAACTTATTGATGAGATACTAACTCAGTATCGGGTTTTTCATATCCAACCTCAATGTCAGATTAAAAGTGTCAACGCCTATAATCATGCTACAATGAAGAATTATGTCTAACAATAAAACATCCATAACAGCCTAAAAAACTATTAAAATCCATATATCCATACAATAAAACATCTATACAAAAAAATTATATAAAACACCAACCATATAAAAATACGTATAATCAATCATAAAGTAACACACATATTCAACTATATATTATAACCATCCCTGCAATAACAATCAGAATTCCATACAATAAAACATAAAATATAACACCAATACAATGAACAATCAAAATCCATAAACATAAAACATCCATACAATAAAATACCAATACAGTAAACAATAAAACATCCATACAAAAAACAATGCTGTTATCTGTATTATACATGTCATTGACATAGTAATGTCCCACCTGCCCTCCTTGAATGATCCACTACCTGCCCTCCTGGAATGATGGTATATTTGATAGCTCGGAATGATTGGCTACCTATCTTCCCGGAATGATGGGCTACCTGTCTTCCCGGAATGATGGTATATGTGCCTGCTCGGAATGATTGGCTGCTTGGAGATATTGGCTACCTGTCTTCCCGGAAGGATTGGCTACCTGTCTTCCCGGAATTATGGCATATGTGCCTGCTCGGAATGATTGGCTATCTGCCTGCTTTGAGATACTAATATAACACTACTGTAGCGTTTGTTAAAATTGTCCCTAGATTTCTAAGTTAGTGCTTTGTTCTGCCTATATTGCGTTGTGAAGTTTTGAATGCTTTAAATCATCTCAAGTCGAAATCTATTGATGCTGATGGTATCTCTAAAATAAATCTAACTCCCCAATGTGCTGAGCCTGTGTCACATCTTGCACATTTGTTTCAAATCTTCTTGGTGTCATCTGTCGTTCCGGGAAGCTTTTTGTGTGGTAGCGTGACTTCAATTTTAAAAAAAGGTAAGCCGCCAACAAATTGCTCTTCTTACCGTCCAATTTCTGTTTCTTGCAATATTTCGGTAATATATTCGGTCTCCGAATATATTCTTTTACCTAGTCTAAATTAAAATATTTCTTTCTTTGGTGAAAATAATCTTGGTTTCAGACCGGGTGTGGGGTGCCAACATGCTCATCGTGTCCTTTCTTTTAATCTACTTTCTAATTCTTCTAAGGGTAAAGGTGTATATCTCTGTACCCTTGATCTTTCAAAGGCTTTTGATTCTGTTGTTAATAACCAGCTTTGCTTTTTTTTTGTCTTCTTCTGGTGTTAATTTGTCGGTTATTTACCTTCTACGGTTTTGGCATTCTAATTCTTACCTCCGCCTGAAATCTTCTCCAGAAACAACTATTAAAGTGCTTCAAGGCATAAGGCAGGAAGGTGTTTTATCACTAACCCTTTTCAAAATTTGTATTTCTACTGTTCTGGAAAAGATCTCAGGCATTTGTTTTTCTGGTTCTACTGATAATTCTGACATTGCCTATGCTGATGACATTCTGTTGATTAGTCCTACTAAATCTGCTCTTTCTGCAATAGTTTCTTTAGTTTCTCATTATTTCCTAAATATTGGTCCATCCCTGAATCTTGACAAGCGTGAATTCTTATCTTATAATCTGTCTTCGTCTACTCCTCTGGTATGTAATGAATTTTCTGTACTTTCTGTCTCTTCCTTTCGGTGGCTTGGTTTTACTGTTTCTAATTCTCTAGCTCTTTTCTGTAAACAGGTTTTTCCGATCAGAATAAAAAGTACACTATTACAGCTCCTCGTCTGAAACCCCTATATAGGAAACTTACCATTCCTTGGGTTGAAAAACAAGAGAATTATATTGGCTGGAAAATCAAGAAAATTGGCTGCAACCAGGATATTACAAAAAAAATTTCCATCAATTTTTGAAGTATTAGTTTTCTTTGCGGCAGGTTGGATTGAACCTGAAAACCTTCGAACAGTAAGCGCAGATTTATTCACAACGTCATCACAAAGTATTATAGACAGTAATTCATTAACAGATTTGTTAATATACTTTAATAATTTAAATTAATTACATTAAAAGACGGTCATTAGGATATCAAAACATTCCATATATTAGACTTAGTTATATACTTAGTTCTTTGAGGTTCATCCCTTACTATAAAAATAAAAAGCCACAGGCCCTTTCCTTTTTGTAATGAGGGTTTCACCCGGGTTGCAGCGGTGGCTAGCAACCAAGTAAGAGACAATCAAGTCCCATAGTAAATACTTATAGAAAAAGAAATTCGTTAATGATGTTTTCTTACAATAGTTAGTTTTTACTATGGGACGTAATCGTCTCTTACTAGGTTGCTAGCTACCACTGCAGCCCGGATTGATAGCTACCGCTGCAACCCAGATGCAACCTGAATCTTTTCTAGGTTACTAGCTACTGATGCAACTCAGAATCTCTTATAGTACAGCATATACAGTTTTGATAACTGGTTGAAATAATAGCAGTGCTGGGCTCATAACGAGGATGTCGGTGGATCAAAACCACCAGCCGCTCAATTTTTATATTTCTTTACCACTATGATAAAGTATCTGCAGACAAGTTTGAAATAATGAAGAAGAGTGATTGAGAAAAAGAAAAACTCGATTTTAGAAGGAAATGAAATGAAAGGGTTGAGACATAACAATGCATGGTACTTTTTAAATCTTACCATTTCTGAATCAGTTTTATTTGGCAACTTTTTCTCATTTGGCAGTTTTTTTTCCAAATTTGTTTTCAAACTTTTGTTTACCATGGGCTGTGGTTCACCTCTTACTAGGTTGCAGCAAATGTTGTAGCCAAGATTATTATAGGCTAAGAATCTTCATTTACTGGGTTTCGGCTACAGTTGAAACCATAATTTACTGTTCGTCCTTTACTATAATTAGTTAAAATAACTTGTTTAAACAAAATAAGTTTTTAAAAGAAAAGTAAAGAACTCGATTAAACGAAAATGACCAAAAATAAAATCAAATAATCTACCAAGCGTGAAACTGCTACAAATCAGCATCGATAAATAAATGAAACCCAAAACGAATAGAAATTACAATAAATAACCGATTCAAACTCAAACCGAGCAGAAATTAACATGAGTAGGGCTCAAAACCCCTATGGCTTCCCAAGCCCAGAACATTATTTGCACTTTACTGAAAAAATATAAATATTTTTACTTTTATAACTTTAATAAATCAAATAATATTAACATTTTTATTACTAGATATCAGTATATGTATATTAAAGTGACAAGGCACATTCATATTAATTTTTTTCAGTAAAGTGCAAATTATGTTCTAGCCATGGAAAGGCATAGGGGGTTTTGAGCCCATCTTATGTTAATGTCTGCTCGTTTTGAGTTTGAATCGGTTATTAATTGTAATTTCTGTTCGTTTTGGGTTTCATTTATTTATCGATGCTGATTTGTGGTAGTTTCACGCTTGGTAGATTATTTTATTTTTTCTCATTTTTTTAATGGAGTTCTTTAATTTTCTTTGAGAAATTTATTTTGTAGAAATTTTTTTTTTAATTAATTTCTGCTCGTTTTATATTCACATAGTCTTTTCAGGGAAAAGGAAAATAATACTATAAATCATTTCGTTTTTTAAGACTTTATAGTTTGGCCTGGTATTTGTATGCTGGAGAAAAACTTTCAGCAATTGTTTACAACATACACCCTTTTAAAAATCCGGACAAAAATATAATTGTTTAATTTAGTTTCGCAAATCCTCTAGTTGACTTGAAATGGAAAACTTGATACCATTCGCAAAAAATCTGTTTACTTTCTTTGATAGCTTGGATACACTTACACTATTTTGATTTGGTTAAATTTTATGAGCAGAAGTAGCCGCAAAAGTTTGAGCATAGCCCTCAGTCGTTCTTGGGATACTGCTGATATCCCTTATTGGGAATTAGCATTAAGACAGTGCATTTTAATATAATCTTAAGGCAACATTTGGTTTTTAAACATAATAGGCAAATGTGAGGGTGGGTCTAGGAGGAGGATTACTTGCCCCTCAATAACTTTCGACTATTAAAAAGGGCATTAGTTCTTTCTATTTTCAATCGAGTGAGCCCTTTTCGAAGTTCCTAAGACAACTAATTCAATAAAAAGTGCCCTGGTCTAAACAACGAAAAATAATACATTATACCCACATCGACCTTTATTATAAAATTGTCAAGCCTTCCAATCACGCTCGACTATTAAAAATGGCACTAGGCCTTTCAATTTCCAATCGAATGAGCCGTTTTCGAGTTTCTACGACAACGCTTTCTATAAACACATTATATGCCCCAAGGGCATAAATTACAACCCTTACCCTAAGGGCTGTTAGGGTGGTTGTCATCCTCTAGGATATAATTTCCAGAACTTTCAACTAAGTTAAATACAATGGCTATATCAAAATAATGATTGGATGTGTTTGGGGAAATGGTGGGCATGAGAAGGGCACTAGTCACTCTCCAATCACTTCCAACTATTTAAAAAGGTACTAGTAATATCAATTTCCAGTCGAATGAGTTTTTTGAAATTTCTACGACAACAACTTTCTATGAAAACCTTATATGCTCCCAGGCACAACTTACAGCCCTTGCCCTGAGGGCTTTGGGGGCGCTGTCATCCTTACAGACTTAATTTTCAAACCTTTCAACTGCTTTGACCAAAATGGCTATCTAAAAGTATTGATTGGATGTCTTTGGGGAAAAGGTGGGCATGAAAGAGGGGTTGGTTGTCCTACAATCACTTTTAGATATTAAAAAGGGCACTAGCCCTTTGAATTTCCAATCGAATGCATCCTTTTTCAAGTTTCTCTGACAAAGCTTTCATTAAAAACCTTATATGCCCCCAGGGCATAACTTGTAACCCTAGCCCTGAGAGCTCTTAGGAGGATTGGACTGTCATCTCCAAAGACCTAATTTCAAGAACTTACAACTACGGTGAACAAAATGGTTTTTTTTTTAATCCTGATTGGATGATTTTGGATAAATGGTGGGTGTGAGAGGGGGGCTAGTTGCCATCCAATCACTTTCGACTATTAAAAATGGCACTAGCCCTTTGAATTTACAATAGAATGAGCCCTTTTTCAAGTTTCTACGACAAAGATTTCAATGAAAACCTTACATGCCCCCAGGAATAACTTATAACCCTTACCTTAAAGACTGGGGGGGTGTGTCCTGCTTTCCAGAAAAGGTATAATTTCCAGAACTTTCAACTGCGTTGAACAGAATGCCTATTCCCAAAATTTGCCTGGAAGGGGTGTCAGTTGCTTTCCAATCCCTTTCGACTATTAAAAAGGGTACTAGCCAGTTCAATTTCGTATCGAATGAGCCCTTTTTGAAGTTTTTTACGACAACGCGTTCTAAAAAAAATTATATGCCCCAAAGGCATAACTTACAACCATTTCCCTGAGGGTTGTGGTGGAGTGTCCTCCTCAAAAACATAATTTCTATTCCAAAATTGACTTCGCCGAACAAAATGGCTGTCTTGAAAATTTAATTGGATGTATTTTGGGAAATGGTGGGAGTGGAAGGGATGTTAGTTGCCTTCCAATCACTTTCGACTATTAAAAAGGGCACAAGCCACTCCAACTTCCAATTGAATGAGCCCTTGTCGAAGATTCTACGACAGCTTCTGCGATACGAAGTGCCGTTGTCTAAAGGAAAAAAAAACATTGTGCAAACATCATTCCCCCAGGGCATAACTTAAAAACCTTGCCCTGATGGCTCTGGGGGAGTGTCCTCCTCAAAAACATATTTTTATCTAGAAATCAGCTACGCTGAACAAAATGGCTATCTCAAAATTTTGATTGGATGTGATTGGGGAAACGGTAGGCGTGGAAGGGATGTTAGTTGCCTTCTAATCACTTTTGACTATTTATAAGGGCACAAGCCACTCCAATTTCCAATCGAATGAGCCCTTTTCGCAGTTTCTATGACAACTAATTCAATATGAAATGCCCTGGTATGAAAAAAAAACAAATCAAAAAAAAAAGCAACACATTGTGCAACTTCGTTCTTTACTTAGGCAGCAAAGTTTTTTCTTTATTTGGGCTCCTTTTGAAGTTTTTGAGGTTTTTAAACATAATGGGCAAATGTGAGGGTGGGTCTAGGAGGAGGATTGCTTGCCCCTCAATCACTTTCGACTATTAAAAGGGCATTAGTCCTTTCTATTTTCAATCGAGTGAACCCTTTTCCAAGTTCCTAAGACAACTAATTCGATAAGAAGTGCCCTGCTCTAAACAACGAAAAATAATACAGTCTACCCACACCCACCTTTATTATAAAAATGTCAAGCCTTCCAATCACGCTCGACTATTAAAAAAGGCACTAGACCTTTCGATTTCCAATCGAATGAGCCGTTTTTGAGTTTCTACGACAACGCTTTCTATAAACACCTTATATGCCCCCAGGGCATAAATTAAACCCTCACAATAAGGGCTGTTAGGGTGGTTGTCATCCTCTAGGATATAATTTCCAGAACTTTCAACTAAGTTAAATAAAATGGCAATATCAAAATTTTGATTGGATGTGTTTGCGGAAACGGTGGACATGAGAAGGGCATTAGTCACTCTCCAATCACTTTCAACTATTAAAAAAGGTACAAGTAATATCATTTTCCAATCGAATGAGTTTTTTGAAATTTCTACGACAACACTTTCTATGAAAACCTTATATGCTCCCAGGGCATAACTTACAGCCCTTACCCTGAGGGCTTTAGGGGCGCTGTCATCCTTACAGACCTAATTTTCAAACCTTTCAACTGCTTTGACCAAAATGCCTATCTAAAAATATTGATTGGATGTCTTTGGGGAACATGTGGGCATGAGAGAGGGGTTGGTTGTCCTACAATCACTTTTAGCTATTAAAAAGGGCACTAGCCCTTTGAATTTTAAATCAAATGCATCCTTTTTCAAGTTTCTATGACAAAGCTTTCATTAAAAACCTTATATGTCCCCAGGGCATAACTTGTTACCCTAGCCCTGAAAGCTCTTAGGAGGATTGGACTGTCATCCCCAAAGACCTAATTTCCAGAGCTTACAACTACGGTGAACAAAATGGCTATTTTAAAATTCTGATTGGATGAGTTTGGATAAATGGTGGGTGTGAGAGGGGGGTTAGTTGCCCTCCAATCACTTTCGACTATTAAAAATGGCACTAGCCCTTTGAATTTACAATGGAATGAGCCCTTTTTCAAGCTTCTACGACAAAGATTTCAATGAAAACCTTATATACCCCCAGGCATAACTTATAACCCTTACCTTAAAGACTGTGGGGGTGTGTCCTGCTTTCCAGAAAAGGTATGCTTTCCAGAACTTTCAACTGCGTTGAACAGAATGCCTATCTCAAAATTTTCATCGGATATTTTTGGATAAATAGTGGGCGTGGAAGGGGTGTTAGTTGCCTTCCAATCCCTTTCGACTATTAAAAAGGGTACTAGCCAGTTCAATTTCGTATCGAATGAGCCCTTTTTGAAGTTTCTACGACAACGCGTTCTAAAAAAAAAATTATATGCACCAAAGGCATAACTTACAACCATTTCCCTGAGGGTTGTGGTGGAGTGTCCTCCTCAAAAACATGATTCATTCCGAAATTGACATCGCCGAACAAAATGGCTGTCTCGAAATTTGAATTGGATGTATTTCGGGAAATGTATTTCAGGCATAGTATCACTTTCACTATCCCTTTTTGAATTGCCTCCAGATCTTCACTTAGGTAGTCAATATTATGAGCCTGGGGGCCCCACACAGGACATGCATATTCTAGGATAGGGCGCACTTATGTGACGTAAACCGTCTTCAGCTGACTTTGTGAAAAGCCCAGTCGGCGCAAGGTAATTAGTACCCGTAGTGCCCAACTAACTTTTTTCACCAGACCGGCGTTATGCGCGCTAAATAAACAGTCGAAAGTGAAAGTAATATCGAGAATCACTGAGGTTGAGACGGTAGGTTACCACGGATCTGGGCATGAGAGGTCAAGCTTAAGCGGATTAAACCTCATGACATTTGTTTTATTCACATTAAGTTGGAGGTCATTAATGCTACATAGCACGAGCAAGCATTTACTGATCTCACTGCTGAACTGGAGATACACGTCTGACTTTTCAGCAAGATCTTTCAGAAGTAGGGAGATATCGTCCACGTGTTTGAATCTGCCTTCAAACTCGAGGATAATGTAGTTAATTACCACTAAAAACAAAAGAGCTGCCAGTTTAGCGTCTTGCGATGCGCCACACGTCAGTTCAGCCCACTCAGAATTTAATTCACTTGGGTAGAGGTCATAGAGACACTGGTAGGGGCTACGCAGAAAGTCAACAACTAAGAGCAAAATATGCTTCCTAGCGCCCATCTTTTTGAGGTTATTTGCTGCTGTATAATCGTGGATCAAGTCAATGCCTTATGATAATCGACTAAAGCCATGTCAAAGAGGCTACTGCCTTTGTCCAACCAATCGGCAATCAGGTGGTAGAGACATACTAGATAATGTGTCGTACTACTCCCTTTCAAGCAGCCGTACTGAAACGGATCAAGGGCTGGCTGAACTTGGAGTAAGAGCTCTCTATAAATAAAAAATTCGGTCACTGTAGCCATACTATGCGTAATAGAAATCGGACGAAGCTGATCACAGGATTTTGGGTCTTTGACTTTGGGTAAGACGCACATGCATTCTTTTTTCCAAGCACTCCGGAATTTGTGTTCCTTGAGCGACTGATTGATCGACTTTTGAACGACTTTTGCGAAACATAGAATATTCTCTTAAAAGTTTAACTGGCAATTCTCCGGGATAAGAAACACAGTTGCTTTTAAACTTTTGAAGTTCTTTATACACCGCAAACTCAGATACCTCAACGATTGTATCTTCAGAGACGTCAAAAATGAGCGTTCTTCTATCAGCGTTCTGTCATCTTTCTGTATCTTAACATCACTGGTGGTACATTTACCGGTAAGACACTTGACTTCAGAGTGCCACTTGCGGGGCTAACCTTGAAGGAGAGGCGAGACATTTTCATGAACATACCGTTTCTGCGCTGCTCGTAACAATTTAAAAAGGGGTTACGAAGTTTGTTTGCTTGAACAGTATCACCACTGCGATGTAACTGGCAGCGAGTTAAGTTAAATATCTTGAAATTTGGTGTTAGCCAAGGTTTGTCAGTGTCACTAACAGTTATTTTTTCTCAGGAAAATGTTTATGATATTTACATAACAGAAAAGAGTTGAGAGTATCACCTTTTTGGTCGATATCTGTCAAAGAGCAAATCTCATTAAAGTCAAACGTCCCAATCCACCGTCCGAAGGAACGAATTGCCGCTTTAGTCATATGTCTAGTGGCAATTTTAACTTTACGTGGTGCTGGAAGGCCAACTTTTACTATCCAAAGAAGTGTGTTATGGTCATAGTTATGCAACGGACTGAGAGAGCAGGGTACTTCGTAATAATCAGGAATGTTTGTGAAAATAAGGTCTATTATACTACCACTGACGCGCGTTGGGATTGAGACAACTTGTTTGAGGTCAAGCATGCTGGAGACCCATGCCTTATTAGTCTGATTGAAATCGCCAGCGATTACAAAAACCAGCAATGTGTGTTTGCGGCGTAGGTCATCAGTACAGTTTTGGATATACTGGATCAGTTCTTTCCTGTTCTTTGAACTCTTGGGGTAGTAAACTGCAGCTACAACCAAGCACGAATATCTCTTTGATAGGTGCTTTGGTTTGCATTCGACCCAAATTACTTCATGGCATGAGTCACTGGGCTGACTTAGTAATTTACAAGGTAAGTCTTCCCGAAAGTACAGGCCGACCTAACCGCCTCGTTGGTTAATCCATCGGTCACGTCTCGTATTAAAGAAACACTTTTGCCCTTTAATATGCCCGGTTTCATCAATAATATCCCAACATTCTGTGATCACAGCAATAGGGGAACTCGTCTGTTTGAGAACTAAGTTTTCTATATAGGGGTTTCGGATAAGGCGGTTCTTATGGTGTACTTTTTGTTTTGATCTGACTGTATTTTTAGGAGTTATGGGTTATTATATCTCTTAACATTGGACGTGATCGTCTCGTACTATGTTCCTAGCTGCCGCTGGAACCCGGATGATGGTGAAATACCTAGCATTATGACGTCATTCATCAATACTGACCATGAAAACGCAGTTTTTTTGTAAATTAAGAAAAAAAAAATCCGAACATAAGTTTTTCAAAGAAAAGTAAAGGTCATTTTAAAGTTAAGCTCCAGAGATACAAATACCTGTTAAAATTCAAACTCAAAACGACCGGAAATTACTATTAAAGAATAAATGAAACACAAAGCGAACAGAAATTAAATAAACTATCATAGTAAAAACGTACAATAAGTAATGATAAAAATGAATAAATAGATCTTAAAGCGAGTAATGCTTAGATTGAATATGAAGATCAAGCTTAAAACGAAAAAAAATATTTTCCTATTAAAGTATAATTGAAACTTAAAACGAACAGAAATTAAATAAACAATCAATGCGAACAAACACACAATAGATATTAATGTAAATTAATAAATTAATCTTAAAACGAGTGAAACTTAAATTGAATATTGAAATCAAGTTTGAATCGAATAAAAATAATTACAAACCAGAGTTTGGGTATCGCCTCACTGCAAAAGCCTAAAACCTACTGCGTCATTTGCGCCTTATTGAAAAATATTTGAGTCTTGGACAGTATTGGAAAGTATAAACAAAATCAAACTGAATGTTAGATGTATAATGATATTAATTGTTGAAAGATCCATCAGTTCAGGATTTTTTTTTCACTGTAACTTTTATTTCCATTTTCAATGCTGTAAGAACTTGAAAAGAATAAACTTGTAATATACGAGTAATTCGTTTTTTAGTGAAGCGCCAATGACGCAGAAGGCTTTAGGTTTTTACAGTTAAAGAAGGGGGCAGTATCCAAATTTTGTTTGCAGTGAAACTATATTTATCTTGACCAATCTTGGAAAGAACTAATAAATTAAACTGAATATTTGATGTATAATGATATGAAATGCTGAAAGCTCATCAGTTTAAAATTTTACTGTAATTTTAATATTTATTTTCAATATTAAGTACAAAAGAAAACGTTTGTAATATAATTCGTTTTCAGTAAAGCGCCAATGACGCAGTAGGTTTTAGGCTTCTGCAGTGAGGAGATACCCAAACTCTTGTTTGTAGTTATTTTTATTCGAATCAAACTTGATTTGCATATTCAATTTAAGTTTCACTCGTTTTAAGACTTATTTATTCATTTACATTAATATATATTGTATTTTTGTTCGCATTGATTGTTTATTTAATTTCTGTTCGTTTTAAGTTTCATTTATACTTTAATAGCAAAACATTTTTTTCGTTTTAAGCTTGATTTTCATATTCAATCCAAGCATTACTCGCTTTAAAATCTATTTCTTCATTTATATTATCACTTGTTGTATGTTTTTTACTATGATTGTTTATTTAATTTCTATTGGCTTTGGGTTTCATTTATTCTTTAATAGTAATTTCTGGTCGTTTCGAGTTTGAGTTTTAACAGGTATTTGTATCTCCTGAGCTTAAGTTTAAAATGGCCATTACTTTTCTTTGAAAAACTTATTTTTCGGAAAGTTTTTTTTTTAATTAATTTATGTTCGTTTTTGATTGCAAAAAGTTTCAGGTTTTTATGACATGGGGGCGGGGGGTTGCTTACTGTCCGATTATTCTTGACTTTAAAAAACGGATCTAGAACTTTCAATTTAAATCGAATGAGGCTTTTATCAAAGTCTATACGATTACCTCTTTGATAAAAACCTTATATGTGAACAATAGACAGCTTGCATAACTTGTGGACAGCGATTGACAACAATGAACGGATTGAAAAAATAGCTCCAATAAGGGGGTTTAGACCATTTCACTTGCTGGCACAAAGGGATCACGACTGGTTGGAATTGACCCTAATAGGATTTTGTGTGCCAAAGCAATTTTGCATCTATCACAGAGTTTGTACTTTAACCTTATAATTGGATAATTATAATATATTTACTATGTGTTCTTCCCGTACAAAACTTTACCTTATTAAAGTCTTTGGGGTGGGGGCGGCGTAGTTGGCATAAAGAAGAAAACTTTAGGTAAGAGAGTAGGAGAGGGGGAGGGGGAGGTTGGAGACTCATCCAATACGGGGCGGAACTTCACTTATCTCCTCCGTCCCCGATTTAAGAGATTAGACAAACTCATTGGGCTGTAGAATTTTGGACCGTTTGAGTTGTGGAAGACGTTAAAATATTCAAAAATACTTTATATTTTCAGTTATTGCAGGATTGATTTCATAGATTGTGGAATGGTCAGCCCCCTGGCCCATCATTTGGGTGAGCCTCGACTCATAATATGCAATTTTGAATAATTATTCCGTGTTATGTGCATATTTTATTCTATATATGTTATTTTGAGTTACACTTTTATCGCATTGCGTTCATTTTTAAACCTTGAGATAAAAACTGAAACCTTAGCGTGGAAATTCGTGGGGGGACGTCTCCCCCCCTCACATGCATAATTGAGCAGCCAGAGAGAAAGTAATACCAATGAAAATAATCTGTCTTTTGAAAATGTCTTTTTTCAAAAGACACGAACAAAATCGTTCAAAGGAACATGAAGTGCTATCTCTGACATTTCCATTGATTCTTTATTCCCGTTAGTTTCATATGTAAAATTCGGAATATTACCGAATGGGTTTAGTCGTCCCCTCCCTGAATTATTGACATTTGGAAAACCCACCCCTGGGAAATACCTCCCCCTCAAAGAGCATTTTCTTTTGCTGCTGATAATTTCCCCCGTTAAATTCCGTCCAGGAGAAATTTATTTATTAATTTACACTAATATCAGCACTAGATTTATTTATTAATTTACATTAATATCTATTTTATTTTTGTTTGCATTGATTGTTTATTTAATGATTGTTTGATTGTTTATATGCCCCCAGGGCAAAACTTACAACGCCTACCCCCGGACTCTAGTGGGCTGTGTCGACACCGGAGTTTTTTGTTATCAGAAATTTGAACTATTTTAACAAAATGTCTATCTCAAAATTTCTATCTGATGCATTTAGAGCGTAGAGGAGGTGGGGGGCTAGTTGCCCTCCAATCTCTTTTCACTCTTAAGAAGTGAACAAGAGCTTTCAATTTCCAATCAAACGAGCCCTCTCTAAAGTTTATACGAGCATCCATTCCATAAGAAATAATGGGAAGGATTCGGAGAATCCTTAAATTACAACCCTTGCCCTGAGGGCTCTGGGGGCGTTGTCATCCTCAAAGACTAATTTCCAGAACTTAAAACTACGTTTAATAAAATGGATGTCTCAAAATTTTGATTGGATGTGTTTTGGGAAAAAGTGGGCGTGCGAGGGGGGTTAGTTGCCCTCAAATTACTTTTGACTATTAAAAAGGGTACTAGCCCTTTCAGTTTCTTATCGAATGAGCTTGTTTTGAACTTTTTACGACACTGCCTTCTATAAAAACCTTATGTACCCCCAGGGTATAACTTGAAACCCTTACCTTGAGGGTTGTGGGGGAGTGTCCTCCTCAAAAACATATTTTCTATCTGAAAAGCAACTACGCTGAACAAAATGGCTATATCAAAATTTTGATTGGATGTCTTTGAGGGAATGATGGGGGTGGAGTGGAAGGGGGGCTAGTTGCCCTCCAATGACTTTCGACTATTGAAACACTAGCCTTTTGAATTTCCAATCGAATGAGCCTTTTTTGAAGTTTCTACGACAACATCTTCTATAAAAACCTTATATGCCCCCAGGGCATAACTTATAACCCTTGCCCCGAGGATTTTGGGGGAGTGGCCTCCTCAAAACCATATTTTCTATCTGGAAATCAGCGATTCTGAACAAAATTGCTATCTCAAAATGTAGATTGGATGGGTTTGGGGAAATGATGGGCTGGGGGGGTTAGTTGCCCTCCAATCACTTTCGACTAGTAAAAAGGGCACTAGCCCTTTCAATTTCTAATAAAACGAGCCTTTTTTGAAGTTTCTACGACAACACCTTCTATAAAAACCTTATATGCCCCCAGGGCATAACTTAAAACCCTTGCCCTGAGGGTTTTGGGGGATTGACCTCCTCAAAAACATATTTTCTATCTGGAAATCAACTACGCTGAAAAAAATGACTATCTCAAAATTTTGATTGGATGTGTTTGGAGGAGTGAAGGGCGTGGGGGCTAGTTGCCCTCCAATCACTTTCGACTATTAAAAATGGCACTGTCCCTTTGAATTTCCAATCGAATGAGCATTTTTGAAGTTTCTACGACAACACCTTCTATAAAAACCTTATATTCCCCCAGGGCATGAATTAAAACCCTTGCCCTGAGGGTTGTGGGGAAGTGTCCTCCTCAAAAACATATTTTCTATTCGGAAATCAACTACGCTGAACAAAATGCCTATCTCAAAATTTTGACTGGATGTGTTTGGGGAATTGATGGGCGTGGGGGGCTAGTTGCCCTCCAATCACTTTCGACTATTAAAAAGGGCACTAGCCCTTTGAATCGAATGAGCCTATTTTGAAGTTTCTACGACAATGCCTTCTATAAAAACCTTATATGCCCCCAGGGCATAGCTTAAAACACTTGTCCTGACGAATTTGGGGGAGTGTCCTCCTCAAAAATATATTTTCTATCTGGAAATCAACTACGCTGAATAAAATGGCTATCTCAAATTTAGTTTGGATGTGTTCGGGGGAATGATGGGCTTGGGAGGGGGGGGGGTTAGTTGCCCTCCAATCATTTTCGACTATTAAAAAGGGCACTAGAACTCTCGATTTCCAATTGAATGAGCCCCCTTTGAAGTTTTTAAGACGACCCCTTTCATGTGAAGTGCCTCTGGGAAAAAAATAATAATAAATAAATAAATAATAAAACATTGGAGCCGTATGGTCTTTACTGTAGTCAACGCTTTAGCGTCGACTCTGATACTTAAGAGCACAGGGCTGGATTCTGAAATTGTTCAGATGTGAAACTTTGCTTATTTGTGCTTGCAACCTTTTGTGTACTAAACCCTTCTACCAGTATCAGGTTCTTATACCTGTAGGATGCAAGCCTATTCGTTTACACTATTGCCTCGTTAGATAGGGATATTGGCTAGCCTACGTGTCATCTATAAAATCTTCTAAGCCCTAGAAACAAGTAAAAAGTAGAGGCAGTACCTTGTTAACATTATTGTGCTATATTTTAGGCCTTGGATACATTTCTACATGTTATATTCATCAAACTAAGCTAGTTTTCCAAGATAATAAATAGCCACTCAACTAGATCTTTACCATTATTTTGTCTTCTTGGTAAATTTGCCAGTTAATAGATGAAGATACCTTGAATGGGTAACTTCATACTAGAATACAGGTTTTGGGCTTCTTACTTCCGTTTACAAATATACTAGGCTATTCACAACCCTTGGAAATTTATTTTTAGACCTCAAAGTGCCTTGCTCTTTTTTTTTGTTTAGTTGAATGACCCTTGGAAGCGATAAGAAGTGCTTGACATAAATATTGGGGATAGGTTTATATCTAGCATGCAGCTCCTAGATGACAAGTTGGTGGTGAATATGGAGACAGAAATATTACCGATTTCTGTTCGTTTATTTCAAAGGCTTTATCAAAAACTCAGCCAAAAGTTGTCACAAAGAGTTTTTTTCAGGGTTGCGAAAGGAATTTCTCTTGAATTGGATGCTTCGAAGCTCCTCACGGATTCAAATAGACGCAATGCAACTAGAATTGGAGGTTCTATTACTGTTAAGATCGACTTTGATAATCCAATTGCAAAAGCCCTTATAAAAAGGGAGGGCTATAATTTTTTTGATCTTCTTAGTTCACGGTGTTGCTTTAACTGTAGGTCTCCCAGTACTATGAAGCCAGCTTGTACCATCCAAAATGTGCCATTTTTTATGTGGCCCCACATCTCAACCAAAGAATTTCCTTGTGGTTTATATTCTAATTGAGCAAATTTTGACAAACTCCATTTCTCTTTTAGTCTTAAATGCCGGGTTTCGCAGTATTTCTTCCAGCAAAAAATGATGAATAAACCAGTCTCTATAGATTCGCTTAATATAACCGGGATAAATAATAATGGTCTTCTAATCAATGAACTAATTAATAATTATGATATTGTTTGCCTGCAAGATCTTTTTCTTACCTTTACCAGTGTGAATCTCTTATAGCAAACTTTGCATGTGTTTTTTTTTTTTTTTACGAATGCTTGATCAACATTTGGTCGCCCTTCTGACGAACTTCCGTGTTTTGTACATAAGAGACTTATGGAACTACAGCAAATTGTATTAACTATGATGGTCATTTTCAGGTTGCAGGACTAGGAGGCATTATTATTAATAACTCTTAACTTCCTCATAACTCAAATAGAGTGCATTCACTAAATAATTTTGCTGAGGCCTGCTAAAGCCTTGGCTCGTTTTAAAGCTGATCCGATGTCACCTACATCCGATGTCACAGATCCTAAAAAAGACCGTGAACCTACTTACATCCACAATTTTGTATTGTTTCTGATTTAGACCGTATAGTTCCCTAGTTACATCTTGAAATTTCTTCTGTTTATGTGCATATTGATGAGAGTGATATTCATCACCTGCCAATTTTTTTCGTGTGTTAGTTGCATGTAGAAATTTGTGCACGCCCGAGAAAATGCAGCACGAAACGATTTCAGCCAAGTAATTGCAATCCAGCAAATATTCTCTTATTTTTTTTTTGTCTCTCGGTATGTCATTGAGTCTTATTCACGTGGCGAATCATACCAGTTTGAATGCTAGGTCGGAGCATATTTTACTTCCGGCAAAAACATACTTTTAAGCTGCGTTTTAAATTAGTGTTTATGGACAAACTGAACGGTCTATTCTAAAAGCACCAATCAAAACGTAGTTTGACGCAATCGTCAAACAATTATTACGAGAAGAAAAAACGACGCTTACTTCTGTTCAATAGCCAAGGTAGAAATAGGCTAATCTAAGATGTCACGTTTTAACCAAAGGCCAGAAAATGCTCTTAAGAAGGCAAATGGTGAGCTTGCTTTTTTTTATTTGTTCAGTTTCTGGCACAGTTTACTCTGAGGCTAAACATTGATCTTCAAGTAAAATTTCCCTTGGCCTAATAGCCTATCAGATAGGCTGAGACAGAAATCAGATTTTCCTAAAAAAATTTAGTAAAACCATCAAATTGTCAATTCCACGTTCTTAACCAACCTAAACAATGCTATTCACAAAAACTTGCTAACTGAAAAATTGACTTTATTAGCATTTTGAGCCAACTTATGTTAAGATGGCAAATTTTGGTCAATATATACCAAATCATATTATTGAGTTAGGACTAAAGGGAATACACCATTCGATGTTTTTTTTTATGCTGATTACGAATATAATAAGCATTTCTATCGGAAATTAATTTCAGCCCCCCCCCCCCTATATAGTCCCATTCAGGTTTAGGTTAGTTTTAGCCTTTATAGGGGGGGGGGGGCTGTAATTAATTTCCAATAGAAATGCTTATTATATTTGTAATAAACATAAAAAAAGCATCAAGTGGTATATTCACTTTATTTGAAACTCAATAATACAATTTGGTAGGCTATATATTGACCTAAATTTCTAGGTGGTGTGAATAATATCATTTGATGCCTTTTTTTATGCTCTTTCATAATTCAATGATTATTTATAGCTGATGGCATCTTTAGCCCTTAAATGGGCCCTAAATGTATTTATATTAGCCTAATTATGATAGAGCATAAAAGAAGCATCAAATGATGTTTTCACTTTCATCCTAGCTAAATTTTATGGACCACTGTAAACTTACCAGGTAAAATTCTCTAAAGCTACTTTTGGCTAGCCTATCTTGGAAAGGAGTTAGCCTAGGTTGGGAAAATGAAACTTGCTGGGATGTGTCTACAGGTAAGGTCTAAAGTACAGGTAAATTTTTCAGTATTTGTATTAGGCCTGTTTTTTAGCACTAAGGTCTTACATCTAAGATCTTGCATCTTTCTGCAAAGATTATCATTTTTTAACTCATCTTTGTTCTAAGATCTTACAGCAAAAATTGTGAAGACCACCACTGTTCTGCCATATAGAACAATGATGAGAGAATTTTGATGATCTACTCATCATTGTTCTCAGAGTGCTGATCAGAGCAGAAAGATGAAAGACATTTGCATAAAAATGACCAAAGATGTAAGATCTTAGCACATTGATGAGTGAAAAACAGCCCTATTACTGACTTACAAATAAAGTAAACATACCACTTGTTGCCTTTTTTATGCTCTTTCCAAATATAATAATCATTTTTGATGAAAATGAATTTTAACCCCCCCCACCCCCCTAATGTGCAAATATATACCCTGAATTGGTATAAAGGCTAGGGGTGGGGGTAAAATTCATTTTTGACAAAAATGATTATTAAATTTGGAAAGAGCATAAAAAAAGATGGTTAAGTTCTATGAAATCATATTATTGAGTTAGGACTAAAGTGAATACACCATTTGGAGCCCTTGTTTATGCTGATTACAAATATAATAATCTTTTCTATCGGAAATGACTTTCAGCCCCCCTCTATATAAGCCAATTCAGGGTAAGGTTAGGTATACCCTATATAGGGGGGGGGGGCTGAAATTCATTTCCGATAGAAATGCTTATTATATTTGTAATCAGCTTAAAAAGGCATCAAATGGTGTATTCACTTTATTCCTAACTCAATAATATGATTTTGTAGAACTTTACCAAAAAGTCATCAAGTTGTATGTATACTTTATTCACGAGTCAATAATATGAATAACAAAAAATTTACCAAAGTATGTCCCAGGTAGGTATTTTGAAGTACCTACCTCCACTCCTTCTCCCTCTAGAAGGTCCTGAAATTTGCCTACATGACAGGTCTATACCAATTGAAATTTTGACAAAGCAATATTATGCCTTAATATTCAGTTATCAGATTCTTTTTTTCTGGGTTTTTCCTTTTCTCTGAAAATGCAATTCCTGTTATTTGAGTAGAATTTTAAGCCATATCAATGTTTTTTTTTTTCAAAATTTAGGAAATGTATTTGCATATCTTTAAAACCTTATAAATTGGGATTGAGAAAAGTTGTGAAGCTGAGAATAATTTTGCTGTGAAGCTGAAGCTGAAAGTTGTGAAGCTGAAAAGGTATTTTGAAGTACCTACCTCCACTCCCCCTCTATATAATGCAAATTATTGTATGCCATCTATAGTATATTCAATGCAATTGTGTCTGAGTTTGCATCTTTGCTGGTAACTTGAAAAAGTTTCTTAATTATTTTGAAGTCTTTTCCTGTTGTTGTTTATCCTCTAAAGATAGATTTTTTGTCAAGTAGTGTTTGTATAACCTTCTCCAATTATTAGAATAAGCCCTTTTCCCTGGGCATTTTCACCAGCGCCATATTTTTCTCGGGAAGATTGGCACGCCATCTATTGTATCAATTTTCTATAGTGCCATTTTTGATTTCTTATCATTAAGAAGCATACTGGGAACTAGAAGAAGAGGGGAAGGAACTTCCTGCAAGCATTTTATTGTACCTGCCAGTATTAACTTACCCATAAATTGCTGGGGACAGTTGAGGAGGTCCTTACACTTCCCTTGTTTCTAGGTTCCTTCATTCTGTATGTATTCAGCATTCAGTGCTGATGGTGTGGACCACTGGAATGCTTGAATGTAGTAATATGGTCCTCATCAATGTCTATATGCCATGCAATCGCAAGAACATTTCTTCCCTATCTGTCTTTGTGGGTTCTTTTAAGCAACTCAGGACACTTCTGCTAAGAGTGACCAATCAGGGATTAAATTGGACTGTGGGTGGTGAGTTAATGCCAATCTTCTGTCCCAATCTGAAAGAAGTGACCTGTTTTTTGATGCTTTGCCTAGTGGCTATCAGTTAGTCAATAAAGATAAACAGTTTACCAACATTTGTAACCGTGATGGTTCTAGATCAAACCTTGATCATATTATAGTTTCAATGGGATCTCTTGTGATTCCTCCTGTCATTTTTTTGGATAATAAAATTGAGGATGGTCACTTGCCCTTAACTTGCGAAATTGAGTCGTCTGCTCTACTGGTTTATAAACGTTTTTCTTACCAAAATAAATGATTTGATAAGCCAAATTGGAAACGAGTAAATTTTGAAGATTATTTGTATATTCTTTGCTCGTTATTATCAAGCCTGAAAGTGCCTTTTCACCTTGTACAAACCTCTGTAAGGTCGTCGACAGCTAAGATTGATTTAAATTATTACTATTACCAGATGTGTGCATTATTTGAAGGCAGCTGCTTCAGTTTCAGTTCCTGTCGAGTGTGTTAGATTTGGCACCAGAAAACTGTTATGGAATGTCTGCCCAGAAGTGAAAAAAGCTAAACAATGGGCGAAGTTTTGGCTTTGCCTTTGGATTCCATGTGATCGGCCCAAGTCTGGTAAAGTATTTAAAATTAAGCAAAATTCAAAACGTCAGTTTAGATCTTCTTTGCGTCAAGCCTGCCTGAATGGTTTGGATGGCCCCTCGGATTGGATGTCTTGGTCAAATGTCATTATTAGCAGCAAGTGTATGCCTGCTACCGTTTCGATTATCAAAATCAGTGAATTTGTTGCTCATTTTACTCGTGTTTTTTTCTACATTTAATCATTCTATCCAGTCCATGTTTTCTTCCTTATTGCATAATACTGTTCCTTGAGTTCTTTGGCAAATCCATATGTTGTCAATATCTGGTGGTGATATCTATTGGGCTTTTGAGAATGTTAAGAAATCAAGTGCTCCTGATATGGATGGTCTGTGTTACAATCACTTCACCATTAACTGTCCATTATTGTTAATACATTTTCAGCTCCTATTCCAGATGTGTTTAGCCCAGTTAGTTTTCTTTCAGGAATCATAACATCAGTTTTGAAAAAGGGAAAGGACACAGATGAGTGTTCCAGTTATTGACCAATTACAGTGTCCTGCTTCATGAGCATGATGTTTGAGTATGTCATATTGCTGGAAGTTTTGACTAAATGTGATTTTTCTGATTATCAAGTTGGGTTCAGAGCTGGTTTTGGTTGTTCTCAAGCCCTTCATATACTTCGGTCAGTTGCTTGTCTTGGCAAAAATGCAAACAAGGCCACTTTATTTTTGCTTGGTTGATATCTCAGGCACTTTTGACAACATTGTACATGCACAAGTGCTTCACTGCTTAGTTAAAGCAGGAGTTAATTCTTCCATAGTAAAAGTAAAAGTCCTTCAATATTGGTATTCCAATTTGTTGGTTTGGTTAAAATGAATGTCTGATATACCTGAGCCTATCTCAGTAAGGAAGGGATTCAGGCAAGGTGATGTGCTGTCTCCATATATTTTTAAAACTGTGATTGTTGACTGTTTGTGAATGCTGTCTCCTACTGTGTTTTTAGAAAATACTGCTGTTAGTCACACTGCCTAGGCTGATGATGTTTTGCTAGTTAGTCATACTAGGCCAGGTCTCACAAAGAACCTAAACGTTCTGATTAATGCTTTGAGTATGATTGGGCTTTCTATAAATGTTTCAAAATGCAAGTTCCTGTGTTTTAATACTTCTAACCCTGCTCCTTCTTTACATGGGGGTACAATGCTACTGAAATGTGTCTCAAAGTTGAAATGGCTTGGAATTGCCTTTTCTGATAAACTTTTGACTACATGCTTGTCTCTGGTTGCTAGTGCCCTGCAGTGTATTTGCTTCTCATATGGTAAAATCTCGCCTAATAGAGGGAGGTACAGCCATCAAGGTTTATGTAAACTTTACCATCGTTTTTGTTCTCCTGCAATTCTTTTTCTTTCTGGTTTGCAGCCTCTAATGCTCAAAAAAGATTGTCTTCAGCTAAGGAGAGGCTATTTTAAATATTGTAAATTCCTGCTATATTTGCCAAGGTGGTACAATAATCACAAGATTATTTCTCATTTTGGACTTATTGACCCTCTAGTGCTGTTTGATAACATCACTAAGGATCTGAGGACCAATGCTCCAAGGAAGATATGTGCCAGTAATGCCCTCACTTATTTTTTTTTTCCAGATTAGTGATTCTATGGATATTGTTAAGTTATTTATGTTGTGTTTTCCTTATTATTTCCTTGTGGATAATATTATTTTATTTTCTCTTTTTTTACTCCGCATTTATTTTATATTGCGGGTTACAAAAAAACTTACTTACTTACTAGTTTGTAGTGCTCTATCTATTAGTGCTTTAGACATAATATTTAAAAAGCTTCTAAAGTAGAATTTTCGAAAATTTTGAGTTTGGGGTGAATGGGGATTTCAAAAACATCTTCCCATAACATAATTTGTCCTATAAAGTCAATTCTGATGTTTGTAGTACTCTATGTCTTAGCACTTTAGAAATATTTAAAAAGCTTCTAAAGTAGAATTTTAGAAAATTTTGAGTTTGGTGTGAGGGGGGATTTCAAAAACATCTTTCCATAACATAATTTGTCCTCTAAAGTCGATTCTGATGTTTGTAGTGCTCTATGTCTTAGTGCTATAAAAATATTTAAAAAGCTTTTAAAGTAGAATTTTAGAAAATTTTTGATTTTGGAGTGAAGGGGTATTTCAAAAACATCTTCCCATAACACAATTTGTCCCCTAAAGTCGATTCTGATGTTTGTATAGTTCTATCTATTAGTGCTTTAGAAATGTTTAAAAAGCTTCTAAAGCAGAATTTTAGAAAATTTTGAGTTTCGGGTGAAGGGTGATTTCAAAAACATCTTCCCATAACACAGTTTGTCCTATAAATCGATTTTGATGTTTTTAGTGCTCTATGTCTTAGCTCTTTAGAAATATTTAAAAAGCTTCTAAAGTAGAATTTTAGAAAATTTTGATTTTGAGTGAATGGGGATTTCAAAAACATCTTCCCATAACATAATTTGTCCTCTAGACCTTTGTCTGCACTAGATCTCTAGACATAATTTGTCCACACTAGACCTTTGAATTTCCAATTGAATGAGCCCCTTTTCAAGCTTCTACAACAACGATTTCGATAAAAACTTATATGCCCCCAGGGCATAACTTATAACCCTTGCCCTGAAGACTGTGGGGAATAAAAGTACTCACAAAGTAAGGCACAAATAAGTATCAGACAGTGGAATTAATAGCCAGCAGGCTTAGCTGTTGAAATTAACCCAACAAGCAACTGTTGCAGGGATTCAGCAGGAAATTTTACACATATTCAGGGAATCTATCTCATTGAGTTTCAGACAAAAGAAATTTGAAGTCCAATTTAATTGTCAGGTCATGTTTAAGAGTCAGTAGACATAATAACTGGAGAGTATTTTTGTAAGGAACATACCCACCTCCACAAATACTTCTGCATCCTTGCTTTTGGACACCCCCTCGAGCTTGTTACTTTGAGTCAAGGTGAGGCTAGTGTGCCACACAGGGCAAGCGTGTTTTGCATTTGGTCTGATGGAAGTGCAGAAATAAGACCGTAGTGACTTAGGAGGAACATGATAACATACAGCAATGCAGATGAGATTGTAAAAGTTCCTGCCATTTTTGTATATTTGTTTCATGCTGGTGTAATAGAATTTTTAAGAATCTGTGCTACTTTTGACATTTTACTGCAACATATTACTGCAGGAGCATTGCAATTTTGACCTACTGATGCTGTAAGGACAAATTCTGACATTAAAACCAAAACTGTGACTTGTGACCATTCTAAAGAAGTACCTAATGGGATAAATATCTGTACTTTGACCAACATAATTTGACCAACATAAAAAAGGAAGCAGAGTAGATAGCAGAAACATTTATAAGAAAGATTACACCAGACATAAAATTTTAAAAAAAGATAGCATCAGATTTTTGTTTTATATAGCAATTTCAAATTTTTTTCTCTGCATGAAATGTCACCTTTCACTCACAACTAACTCACTCGTTTGCATTTTTAAGACTAAATAAGCTTTAAACTGAAAAGTGAAATACAAGTTGCACCCTAGGCACAGTAGTTTTTACAATATAACAACAAACAGATCAATTACCTCTACAGATAAAATTTTTTTTTTTTTTTTGGTAACAATTTCAAATTTTTTCCTTACATGAGATGTCCCCTTTCCCTCACGACTAATTCACTTGTTGGTATTTCTAAGACTAAATAAGCTTAAAACTAAAAGAGTTGAGATGCAGGTTTTACCCTAGGCGCGGTAGTTTTGACAAATATAACAATAGACAGATCCCATTACCTCTTTAATGTCATTTTTCGTTAGCCAAAAGTACTTGAAGACTTGGGAAATCGCCTACGTCTATCTCTATGTCTTCCAATTCACTTCTTGTAAAATTTAACCGCTGTAACCTGGAGAAGGTAAATATTAGTTTTTAAATATAAAATCAAATTCAAGCCCTATTAGTAAGACTTTGAAAAATTCTGTAAAGACAGGCCCTAACTTCAAATAATTTTTGAGTTTAAGTGTATAATATTTAATACACTGAAGTTTTAAACATTTTAAATTTAAAGATTTGATTTTAATAAAAATAATTGGTAAAATAAAAAGTTTTCCAAATAAATAGGACAAATTCAACATGCCACCAATAATTTATCTCCCAATGTAGGCTATCTTTTTTTTAACTACCTTTTTTTATCCCTTTCTTTCCTGTTTTTTTACTTATTAGATTTTTTACTGTTTTACTTCTAGGTTTTACTTTTTTTACTGTTTGTTTTGTTAGTATTCACTAAAAGTGTTAATTATATTAGTTTAATGTATTGTAAAAATATCTACTGCTATACTGTTGCCAATTTAACAAGATATAAGATGCATTTGTGATTGAAACATATTAATTGTTGTATAAAAGGTTCACATATATAAGTTATTAGTTTCTTCTGGTCTACTGAGATCCCTTTGTCTCTGAACGGCAGCCCTGACAAGGTTTGCAAACCTCCAGATTGAGAACAATGCTCATGGGTCTCGCATGTGACCCATAACTTCATTTGTTAGTTTCAGGATTGCCACCATCAGTAGGATTTTACTAGATCTAGTAAATTTCGAGGATTTAGTAAATTTCCCGAAATCTAGTAAAAAGGCATGGTTTATAGTAAACAAAACTTTTGTTATTTTCCATGAATTCAGGGAAAAAATTAGGGTCTGCTCATTACAAAATCTGATTTCGATTACGTGAGATATTATGGTTATTATTGCTCTCATTTTTGTAATTTTGCGTCAACTCTGGCGCTTAAAAATCTCTACTTTTTTCTTGCCTTCTTCTTGTTACTTGCTTTGAAAGGCAAACTATTTAAAATCAGGACTGGCATAACAGCTGCTATGTGTGTTAGTTAGCTTGGTCCCTTTTTAATACACTGCTGGCAACGAATTTTTTCCATACTTGCCCGAGTTCTTTCTGACTCTCTGCAGCTTGCCCCATTCATGTGCTGGAGCAGAGAGACAGTTCTTGATTTTGTTGGTCATCAAAGCCAAAACCCAGAATAGGCTAAATGTCACGAGAGGTTCGTCCTTGATGAAAAAGAAGCAACTTGTTCTCAGGTCGTCAAGTGGAGTACATGACTGGGTGATCCCCATGGATTTGAAAGGGCTAGTGCCCTTTTTAATAGTCGAAAGTGATTGGAGGGCAACTAACCCCCCTCTCACGCCCACCTTTTCCCCAAACACATCCAATCAAAATTTTCAGATAGCTATTTTGTTCAGTGTAGTAGAAAGTTCTGAAAATTAGGTCTTTGAGAATGACATCCCCCCCCCCCCAAGCCCTCAGAGTAAGGGTTGTAAGTTATGCCCTGGGGGCATATATGGTTTTTATTGGAAGTGTTGTCATAGAAACTTCAAAAGGGCTCATTTGATTGAAAATTGAAAGGGCTAGTGCCATTTTTAGTAGTTGAAATTGATTGGAGAGCAACTAACATCCCTCTCACGCAAACCATTTCCCCAAACACATCCAATCAAAATTTTGAGTTAGCCGTTTTGTTTAACCTAGTTGAATGTTCTGGATATTAGGTCCTAGAGGATGACAACCACCCTAACAGCCCTCAGAGTAAGGGTTGTAATTTATGCCCTGGGGGCATATAAGGTGTTTATAGAAAGCGTTGTTGTTTCAAAAAGGGCTCATTCGACTGGAAATCGAAAGGCCTAGTGCCCTTTTTAATAGTCAAAAGTGATTGGAAGGCTTGACATTTTTATAGTAAAGATCGACGTCGGTAGAATGTATTATTTATGTTGTTGTTGTTGTTTAAACCAGGGCACTTCATATCAAAGGACTTGTCGTGGGAACTTCGAAAAGGGCTCATTCGATTGAAAACAGAAAGGGCTGATGCCCTTTTTAATAGTCAAAAGTGATTGGAGGGCAACTAATCCCCCTCCCACGCACACCTTCCCATTTGCCCAATATGTTTAAAAAATAAGTACTACCAAAAGATTGAATCAAAATGCACTCCGATAATGTCAAATCCCTATAAGACATCTCATTAACAACCGAAGAACGACTGATGGTATTATTTTCAAACTGTTGGTGCTGCTTCTGATCTTAAAATTCAACCAAATCAAAATAGCGTAAGTGTATCCAAGCTATCAAAGAAAGTAAACAGATTTTTTTGCGAATGGTATCAAGTTTTCTATTTCAGGTCAACTAGAGGAAGTATGAAACTAAATTAAACACGACTATTTGTGTCCAAATTTTTAAAAGAGTGCATGTTGTTACAAATACCTGAAAAATTTTCTCTGGTATACAAATAGCAGGCCAAACTATAAACTCTTAAAAAAACGAAAATATTTAAACAATTATGTTCTTTTTCTCTGAAAAGACTATTTCAATGTAAAACGAGCAGAAATTAATTAAAAAAACTTTTTCCACAAAATAAGTTTTTCGAAGAAAAGTAAAGAACTCTTTTAAACACAAAATGAGCAAAAATAAAATCAAATAATCTACCAAGCATGAAACTACCACAAATCAGCATCGATAAATAAATGAAACCCAAAACTAACAGAAATTACAATAAATAACCGAGTCAAACTCAAAACGAGCAGAATTTAACATAAGTTGGGCTAAAAACCCCTATGCCTTCCCAAGCCCAGAACAAAATTTGCACTTTACTGAAAAAAATACAAATGAATGTGCATTGTCAATTTAATATACATATACTGATATTTAGTAATCAAAATGTTAATATTATCTGATTTATTAAAGTTATAAAATAAAAACATTTATATTTTGTTCATCCTTTGTCTTAATTGTTGGTATTTGTGGTGAACCTAGAAAATGAAATGTTTTATTGTAAGTACAGTCTTAGATCAACTGTATTATCAAATATGCTTACCTCAAATTGATCCTTTTCATCTTTGTGGCTCAGTTTTGAAGCATAGGACTGGTATGTACCATAAGTCAGATACTTAAAATCAAAGTTCCTTTTATGTTCATCCGTTGTCTTCGTTATTGGTATAAATGGCGAACCTAGCGTTTTGTTGTAAGGAAAGTTTTAGATGAAGTGAATTATCAAATATACTTACCTTAAATTGATCGTTTTCATCTATGTGGCTCAATTTTGAAGTATATGACTAATATTCATTATTAGTCAGATACTTCAACACAAAGTTTCTTTTATCGTTATCCTTTGTCTTCATTGTTGGTAGGCTGTATTTGGCGAACCTAGAAAATGAAATATTTTATTGTAATGACAGTCTTAGATCAACTGTATTATCAAATATGCTTACCTCAAATTGATCGTTTTCGTCTTTTCGGATCAATTTTGAGGTATATGACTATTATGTATTATTTGTCAGATATTTCAACATAAATTTCCTTTTATGTTCATCGGTTGTCTTCGTTATTGGTATATATGGCGAACCTAGCGTTTTGTTGTAAGGAAAGTTTTAGATGAAGTGAATTATCAAATATACTTACCTTCAATTGATCGTTTTCATCTATGTGGCTCAATTTTGAAGTATATGATTAATATCCATTATTAGTCAGATACTTCAACACAAATTTTCTTTTATGGTTATCCTTTGTCTTCATTGTTGGTAGGCTGTATTTGGCGAACCTAGAAAAAGAAACGTTTGATTGTAATGAAAGTCTTAGATGAACTGAATTATCAAATATACTTACCTTGAATTTATCCTCTAAATATTTTTGGTTCAGTTGCGAAGCACATGTATAAGCTCAACGACAGTAAACTGCCATCAAACAAAGTTCCTTTGGCGCCCTGTCTTTGTTTTCCTTATTGGCATACATTTTGAATCCTAGAAAAAGAAACGTTTTACTTGTAAGGAAGGGCCAAAATGAACTGTATTATCAAATATACTTATCTGTAATTGATCTTTTTCAACTCTGTGGTTCAATTTTGAAGTATATGACTAAGATGTATTTTTAGTCAGATACTTCAACACAAATTTCTTTCGACGCCCATCCTATCTTTTCCTTGTTGGCATATATCTTGATCCTAGAAAAAGACACGTTTTTATTTTACGCTATGGCTTAAATGAACTAAATTATCAAATATACTTACCTCAAATTGATCGTTTTCATCTCCATGGCTCAATTTTGAAGTATATGACTAATATGTATTGTTACTCAGATACTTCAACACAAAGTTTCTTTTATGGTTATTCTTTGTCTCCATTGTTGGTATATATCGCGAACCTAGAAAAAGAAACGTTTTATTCTAATGAAAGTCTTACATGAACTGAATTATCAAATATACTTACCTCAAATTGATCCTTTTCATCTTTCCAGCTCAGTTTTGAAGTATGGGACTAGTATCAACTGTAAGTTATATACTTCAACACGAATTTCTTACGACGCCCATCCTATGTTTTCCTTGTTGGCATATATCTTGATCCTAGAAAAGGACAAGTTTTTATTGTTACCAATGGCTTAAATGAACTATATTATCAAATATACTTACATCAAATTGGTTGTTTTCATCTCTATGGCTCAATTTTGAAGCATATGACTAGTATCTATTATTAGTCAGATACTTCAAAACAAAGTTTCTTTGGTGTTCATCCTTTGTCTTAATTGTTGGTATATGTGGCGAACCTAGAAAATGAAATGTTTTATTTTAAGTAAAGTTTTAGATGAACTGTATTATCAAATATACTTACCTCAAATTGATGCTTTTCATCTTTTCGGATAAATTTTGAAGTATATGACTAATATGTATTATTAGTCAGATATTTCAACACGAATTTCTTACGACGCCCATCCTATGTTTTCCTTGTTGGCATATATCTTGATCCTAGAAAAGGACAAGTTTTTATTGTTACCAATGGCTTAAATGAACTATATTATCAAATATACTTACCTCAAATTGGTTGTTTTCATCTCTATGGCTCAATTTTGGAGTATATTAAAAATATGTATTATTAGTCAGATACTTCAATACAAAGTTCCTTTTGTGTTCATACTTTGTCTTCATTGTTGGCATATGTGGCGAACCTGGAAAATTAAATGTTTTCTTGTAAGTAAAGTTTTAGATGAACTGTATTATCAAATATACTTACCTCAAATTGATACTTTTCATCTTTTCGGATAAATTTTGAAGTATATGACTAATATGTATTATTAGTCAGATACTGCAACACAAAATTCCTTTTATGTTCATCCGTTGTCTTCATTATTGGTATATATGGCGAACACAAATTTCTTTCGACGCCCATCCTATGTTTTCCTTGTTGGCATATATCTTGATCCTAGAAAAGGACAAGTTTTTATTGTTACCAATGGCTTAAATGAACTGTATTATCAAATATACTTACATCAAATTGATCATTTTCATCTCTATGGCTCAATTTTGGAGTATATGACAAATATGTATTGTTACTCAGATACTTCAACACAAAGTTTCTTTTATGGTTATTCTTTGTCTCCATTGTTGGTATATATCGCGAACCTAGAAAAAGAAACGTTTTATTCTAATGAAAGTCTTACATGAACTGAATAATCAAATATACTTACCTCAAATGATCCTTTACATCTTTCCAGCTCAGTTTTGAAGTATGGGACTAGTTTCAACTGTAAGTTATATACTTCAAAACGAATTTCTTACGACGCCCATCCTATGTTTTCCTTGTTGGCATATATCTTGATCCTAGAAAAGGACAAGTTTTTATTGTTACCAATGGCTTAAATGAACTATATTATCAAATATACTTACCTCAAATTGATCCTTTTCATCTTTTTGGATCAATTTAGAAGCATATTACTAGTATCTATTATTAGTAACATACTTCAAAACAAAGTTCTTTTGGTGCTCATCCTTTGTCTTAATTGTTGGTATATGTGGCGAACCTAGAAAATGAAATGTTTTATTTTAAGTAAAGTTTTAGATGAACTGTATTCTCAAATATACTTACCTCCAATTTATCCGCTTAATCTTTTTGGATAAATTTTGAAGCATATGACTAAGATGCATTATTAGTCAGATACTGCAACACAAAATTCCTTTTATGTTCATCCGTTGTCTTCATTATTGGTATATATGGCGAACCTAGAAAAAGAAACGTTTTATTGTAATGAAAGTCTTACATGAACTGAATTATCAAATATACTTACCTCAAATTGATCCTTTTCATCTCAAATTTCTTTCGACGCCCATCCTATGTTTTCCTTGTTGGTATATATCTTGATCCTAGAAAAAGACAAGTTTTTATTGTAAGCAAAGGCTTAGATGAACTGTATTTTCAAATATACTTACCTCAAATTGTTCCTTTTCGTCTTTGCGGCTCAGTTTTGAAGTATATGACTAATATCTATTATTAGTCAGATACTTCAACAGAAAGTTCCTTTTATGTTCATCGGTTGTCTTCAATATTGGTATATATCGCGAACCTAGAAAAAGAATGTTTTATTCTAATGAAAGTCTTTCATGAACTGAATTATCAAATATACTTACCTCATATTGATCCTTTTTACTTACCTCAAATTGATCCTTTGATTCATTACTTACCTCAAATTCCATTGATTCATTACTTACCTCAAATTGATCCTTTTCATCTCAAATTTCTTTCGACGCCCATCCTATGTTTTCCTTGTTGGCATGTATCTTGATCCTAGAAAAAGACAAGTTTTTATTGTAAGCAAAGGCTTAGATGAACTGTATTATCAAATATACTTACCTCAAATTGATCCTCTTCGTCTTTTCGGATAAATTTTAAAGTATTTGACTAATATGTATTATTAGTCAGATACTTCAAAACAAAGTTCCTTTTATGTTCATTGGTTGTCTTCATTATTGGTATATATGGCGAACCTAGAAAAAGAATGTTTTATTGTAATGAAACTCTTACATGAACTGAATTATCGAATATACTTACCTCAAATTGATCCTTTTCATCTTTTTGGATAAATTTTGAAGTATATGACTAATATGTATTATTAGTCAGATACTTCAACACAAATTTCCTTTTGTGTTCATCCTTTGTCTTAATTGTTGGTATATGTGGCGAACCTGGAAAATTAAATGTTTTATTTTAAGTAAAGTTTTAGATGAACTGTATTATCAAATATACTTACCTCAAATTGATCCTCTTAATCTTTTTGTATCAATTTTGAAGTACATGGCTAATATGCATTATAAGTCAGATACTCCAAGACAAAGTTCCTTTTATGTTCATCCGTTGTCTTCAATATTGGTATATATCGCGAACCTAGAAAAAGAATGTTTTATTGTAATGAAAGTCTTACATGAACTGAATTATCAAATATACTTACCTCAAATTGATCCTTTTCATCTTTTCGGATAAATTTTGAAGTATATGACTAAAATGAATTATTAGTCAGATACTTCAACACAAATTTCTATCGACGCCCATCCTATGTTTTCCTTGTTGGCATATATCTTGATCCTAGAAAAAGACACGTTTTTATTGTAATAAAAGGCTTAGATGAACTGTATTATCAAATATACTTACCTCAAATTCATCCTTATCATCTTTTTTGCTCAATTTTAAATTATACTACTAATATGAATTATAAGTCAGATACATCAACACAAAGTTCCTTTTATGTTCATCGGTTGTCTTCAATATTGGTATATATCGCGAACCTAGAAAAAGAAACGTTTTATTCTAATGAAAGTCTTACATGAACTGAATTATCGAATATACTTACCTCATATTGATCCGCTTAATATTTTCTACTCTGTTTTGAAGCACATTAAGAAGATGTGTTGCAATTAACATACTCAGAAACAAAGTTCTTTCGACGCCCATCCTGTGTTTTCCTTGTTGACATATATCTTGATCCTAGAAAAGACACGTTTTTATTGTAAGCAAAGGCTTAAATTAACTGAATTATCAAATATACTCACCTCAAATTGATCGTTTTCATCTCTGTGGTTCAATTTTGAAGTATATGACTAATAATGTATTATTAGTCAGATACTTCAACACACAGTTTCTTTTATGGTTATCTTCTGTCTTCATTGATGGTATATGTGGCGAACCTAGAAGAAGAAACGTTTTATTGTAATGAAAGTCTTAGATGAACTGAATTATCAAATATACTTACCTCAAATTAATCCTTTTCATCTTTTTGGAATAAGCTTTGAAGTATATGACTAGTATGTATTATTAGTCAGATACTTCAACACAAATTTTTTTCGACGCCCATCCTATGTTGTTCTTGTTGGCATATATCTTGATCCTAGAAAAAGAAACGTTTTTTCTCGCAAGGAAAGGCTTAAATGAACTGTAATATCAAATAGACTTGCCTCAAATTGATCCTTTTCATCTATGTAGCTCAATCTTGAAGTGTATGACTAATATGTAGCATTAGTCAGATACTTCAACACAAAGTTTCTTATGAAAAAGCTTAAATGAACTGTTTTTTTAAAATATATCTACCTCAAATTGATCGTTTTCATTTCTGTGGTTCAATTTTGTAGTATATGAGATATGACTAATATGTATTATTAGTCAGTTAGGTCGACACAAAGTTCATTTGATGCTCATTATTTGTCTTCCTTATTTGAACTTTTATTTATTTGTCTTCATTATTGGTATATGGGGCGAACCTAGAAAAAGAAACGTTTTTATTGTAAGTAGAGTCTTAAATGAACTGTATGATGAAATATACTTACCTCAAATTGATCTTTTTCATCTTTTGATACATTTTGAAGTATATGACTAATATCTGTTATTTGTCAGATACTTCAACACAAAGTTCCTTTTGTGGTCATCCTTTGTCTTCATTGTTGGTATATGGGGCGAACCTAGAAAAAGAAACATTTTATTGTAATGAAAGTCTTAGATGAACTGAATTATCAAATATACTTACCTCAAATTGATCCTTTTAATATTTTTGGATAAATTTTGAAGTATATGACTAGTATCTACTATAAGTAAGATACTTCAACACGAATTTCTTACGACGCCCATCCTATGTTTTCCTTGTTGGCATATATCTTGATCCTAGAAAAGGACAAGTTTTTATTGTTACCAATGGCTTAAATGAACTATATTATCAAATATACTTACATCAAACTGATCCTCTTCATCTTTTTGGCTCAATTTTGAAGTATATGACTAATATCTATTATTAGTCAGATACTCAAAGACAAAGTTCCTTTGGTGCTCATCCTTTGTCTTAATTGTTGGTATATGTGGCGAACCTAGAAAATGAAATGTTTTCTTGTAAGTAAAGTTTTAGATGAACTGTATTATCAAATATACTTACCTCAAATTGATCCTTTTCATCTTTTTGGATAAACTTTGAAGTATATGACTAATATGCATTGATACTATAACACAAAATTCCTTTTATGTTCATCCGTTGTCTTCATTATTGGTATATATGGCGAACCTAGAAAAAGAAACGTTTTATTGTAATGAAAGTCTTACATGAACTGAATTATCAAATATACTTACCTCAAATTGATCCTATTCATATTTTCGGATAAATTTTGAAGTATATGACTAAAATGTATTATTAGTCAAATATTTCAACACAAATTTCTATCGACGCCCATCCTATGTTTTCCTTGTTGGCATATATCTTGATCCTAGAAAAAGACACGTTTTTATTGTAAGCAAAGGCTTAAATGAACTGTATTATCGAATATACTTACCGCAAATTGATCTTTTCTCATCTGTGTTGCTCAATTTTGAAGTATATGACTAATATGTATTATTAGTCAGATACTTCAACACACAGTTTTTTATGATTATCCTTTGTCTTCATTGTTGGTAGGCTATATGTGGTGAACCTAGAAAAAGAAACGTTTTATTGTAATGAAAGTCTTAGATGAACTGGATTATCAAATATACTTACTTCGAATTGATCGTTTTCATCTCTGTGGTTCAGTTTTGAAGTATATGACTAATATGTATTATTAATCAGATACTTCAACACAATTTTCCTTCGACGCTCATCCTTTGTTTTCCTTGTTGGCATACATCTTGAATCCTAGAAAAAGAAATGTTTTACTTGTAAGGGAATGCCTAAATGAACTGGATTATCAAATATACTTACTTCGAATTGATCATTTTTATCTCTATGGCTCAGTTTTGAAGTATATGACTAACATGTATTATTAGTCAGATACTTCATCACAAATTTCCTTCGACGCTCATCCTTTGTTTTCCTTCTTGGCCTACATCTTGAACCCTAGAAAAAGAAATGTTTCTCTTGTAAGGGAATGCTTAAATGAACTGTATTATCAAATATACTTACTTCAAACTGATCCTCTTATTCTTTTTGGTTCAGTTTTGAAGTATATATCCAGTTTCTACTATAATTAACATACTCCAAAATTAAGTTTCTTTTATGGTTATCTTTTGTCTTCACTGATGGTATATGTGGCGAACCTAGAAAAGAAACGTTTTATTGTAATGAAAGTCTTAGGTGAACTGAATTATGAAATATACTTGCCTCAAATTAATCCTTTTCATCTTTTTGGATAATTTTGAAGTATATGACTAATGAGTATTATTAGTCAGATATTTCTACACAAATTGCTTTCGACGCCCATCCTATATTGTTCTTGTTGGCATACATCTTGATCCTAGAAAAAAAAACGTTTTTTTTGCAAGTAAAGGTTTACATGTACTGTATACTCAAACTGATCCTTTACACTTACGCTCACCTCAGATGATCCTTTACATCTTTGTTCCTCAATTTTAAAGCATATGACTAATATGGAGTATTGTCAGATACTTCAACACAAAGTTTATTTTATGGTTATCCTTTGTGTTCATTGTTGGTAAATGTTGCGAACTTAGAAAAAGAAATGTTTTTATTGTAAGAAAAGGCTTAAATGAACTGTATTATCAAATATACCTACCTCAAATTGATCGTTTTCATTTCTGTGGTTCAATTTTGTAGTATTTGAGATATGACTAATATGTAGTTTTGTCAGTTATGTCCACACAAAGTTCGTTCGATGCTCATTCTTTGTCTTCCCTATTTGAACTTTTATTTATTTGTCTTCATTATTGGTATATGTGGCGAACCTAGAAAAAGAAATGTTTTTCTTGTAAGTAGGCTAGAGTCTTAAATGAACTGTATGATGAAAGATACTTTCCTCAAACTGATCCTCGAAATATTTTTGGCTAGGGGTCGAAGTACTGTGATATGCCGAGTGATTGTAAAGATAATTCAACACAAAGTTTATTTGGTGCTCATCCGTTGTCTTCATTATTGGTATATATGGCGAACCTAGAAAAAGAAACGTTTTATTCTAATGAAACTCTTACATGAACTGAATTATCAAATATACTTACCTCAAATTGATCCTTTTCATCTTTTTGGATAAATTTTGAAGTATATGACTATAATGTATTATTAGTCAAATATTTCAACACGAATTTCTAACGACGCCCATCCTATGTTTTCCTTGTTGGCATATATCTTGATCCTAGAAAAAGACACGTTTTTCTTGTAAGGAAAGGTTTATATGAATTGTGTTCTCAAATACGCTTACCTCAAATTGATCCTCTTTTTATTTTTGGGTGAGTTTTGAAGTATAGATCCAGTTTCTACTATAAGTAAGATACTTCAAAATTAAGTTCCTTTCATGCTTATCTTTTGTCTTCACTGATGGTATATGTGGCGAACCTAGAAAAGAAACGTTTTATTGTAATGAAAGTCTTAGGTGAACTGAATTATGAAATATACTTGCCTCAAATTAATCCTTTTCATCTTTTTGGATAATTTTGAAGTATATGACTAATGAGTATTATTAGTCAGATATTTCTACACAAATTGCTTTCGACGCCCATCCTATATTGTTCTTGTTGGCATACATCTTGATCCTAGAAAAAGAAATGTTTTTCTTGAAAGTAAAGGTTCACATGAACTGTGTTACCGATTACGCTCACCTCAGATTGATCCTTTGCATCTCTGTGCCTCAATCTTGAAGTATATGACTAATATGTATTATTAGTCAGATACTTCAACACAAAGTTTATTTTATGGTTATCCTTTGTGTTCATTGTTGGTAAATGTTGCGAACTTAGAAAAAGAAATGTTTTTATTGTAAGAAAAGGCTTAAATGAACTGTATTATCAAATATACCTACCTCAAATTGATCGTTTTCATTTCTGTGGTTCAATTTTGTAGTATATGAGATATGACTAATATGTAGTTTTTGTCAGTTATGTCCACACAAAGTTCGTTCGATGCTCATTCTTTGTCTTCCCTATTTGAACTTTTATTTATTTGTCTTCATTATTGGTATATGTGGCGAACCTAGAAAAAGAAATGTTTTTCTTGTAAGTAGGCTAGAGTCTTAAATGAACTGTATGATGAAAGATACTTTCCTCAAACTGATCTTTTTCGTCTTTTTGGCTCAATTTTGAAAGTATATGACTAGTATCTATTATTAGTCAGATACTTCAAAACTAAGTTCCTTTTATGTTCATCGGTTGTCTTCAATATTGGTATATGTCGCGAACCTAGAAAAAGAAACGTTTTATTCTAATGAAACTCTTACATGAACTGAATTATCAAATATACTTACCTCAAATTGATCCTTTTCATCTTTTTAGATAAATTTTGAAGTATATGACTATAATGTATTATTAGTCAAATATTTCAACACGAATTTCTAACGACGCCCATCCTATGTTTTCCTTGTTGGCATATATCTTGATCCTAGAAAAAGACACATTTTTCTTTTAAGTAATTCCTTAAATGAAGTGAATTATCAGATATACATAGTTCCAATCGATTGTTTTCTTCCTAACTGCTCAGTTCTAAAGTATATGAGTAATTCTTGTTAATAATCAGACACTTAAGCACAAATTTCCTTTCATCGTCATCTTTTGTCTTGACTGATGGTAGGCTGTATTTGGCGAACCTAGAAGAAGAAACGTTTTATTGTAATGAAAGTCTTAGGTGAACTGAATTATCAAATATACTTACCTCAAATTGATTGTTTTCATCGCTGTGGTTCAATTTTGAAGTTTATGACTAATATGTGTTATTAGTCAGATACTTCAACATAGATTTCCTTCGACGCTCATCCTTTGTTTTCCTTCTTGGCATACATCTTGAATCCTAGAAAAAGAAACGTTTTACTTGTAAGGAAAGGCTTATATGAACTGTATTATCAAATACACTTACCTCAAATTGATCGTTTTTATCTCTGTGGTTCAATTTTGAAGTATATGACTAACCTGTATTATTAGTCAGATACTTCAACACAAATTTCCTTCGACGCTCATCCTTTGTTTTCCTTCTTGGCATACATCTTGAATCCTAGGAAAAGAAACTTTTATCTTATAGTTTTCAAGTTTTCTTGTAAGGAACGGCTTAAATGAACTGTATTATCAAATATACTTATCTCAAATTGATCGTTTTCATCTCTGTGGCCTCTTTGTTGGCATATATGGTGAACCTAGAAAATTTACTGCCGGCTGTTGCTGCGAAATAATCCTTTATACTGACTGCTGGACATGAGATGGTTTGCCGAAACAGGCTCAATATTGAGTCAATTTGGCATAAGGGATTGGTATTTTATTCAAATATGATGTGTCTAGTGTTTTTATTTCTTTTTTTTGGTTCTTTGGCCCACAAAGGCGAAATTGGCTTTGTGGGGGTCTAAACTTCTGTATTTTTTTTCTGTGTTTCTTTCAAATAAATTGATTGATTGAATTGAGTGATTGATTGATCTAAAAGCTGTTGATGAGTTGTTAAGAAAATGCAAAACTGCTTTTTTAGTAGAAATTAATGTCTTAAAGGAACTACATTATCAAATATAGGCTCATTACCTCAAAATTATCCCTTTTGTCTTTGTGCATAAATTTTTAACTACTTGACTAGTATGTGTTATACTTCAACACAAGGTTCCTTTGACGCTCATCCTTTGTCTTCTTTGATGGCCGTTTTCATTTAAGTATTTAATAAAAAAAAAGCTTCTCAACTGAAATTAAGGAGCATTGTCAAAAGTTTAAACGAACAGAAATTAATACGTATTTGAGGGGGTTTTTCCCCTCCACAGTTCGTCTATTTTTGTGCTAAAGTTTTTTTTTAGAACATTTAGAAAAGCTTATTATTCGAATTAAATGGCCCTTGTGTTTCAGGAGTCGTCATTAAAGCAATGGGACATAAAGTCAAACTTTAGCGAAAAGAATGAGGTAATGAGGAGGGGTCAGTCCCCCTCATAAACGTAATTATTTTCGTTCGTTTTAAGTTTTAATGTTGCCCCTTACTTTCATTTGAAAAAACTAGTTTTTTCTCAAATTTGATTTCTGCCCGTTTTTAAACAATACAGGTAAATCCGGCTCCCTCTCCATGGAAAATTCCTTCCCCTCACGGAAAATCCCTCCATAAAAGTTTTTACCAAATAAAATACTGCCACCCCTAGCCAAGAAAATTCACCACGACAATTATATTCTAGCTGATATCCCCCCCTCCCAGGAAATTTCTTGCGGACTCCGGGTGAAAAAATTTTCTTAACGCACTTTAATTTAAAAAAGATTTTAAATTTCTGTTTTTTTTTCTATGATATAGGAAATTGCCTCCTCCGTGGAAAAGTTTTCCCGTAAATGCTCTGCCCCCTAGTAGAAATTTGATCCCGCAGAAAATTCCCACTGGAGAATTTATCCCGTAGTAAACTCACCAATGGAGAATTTTCTTGTGACAAATCCCCCCCCCCCTCTCCTAAGGAAAGATACTCTAGACAACTCCAACCCGGTAAAAATTTTCCCTGGACAATTCAACTTAACATCTCAACATGTAAAAATGAGTCGACAAAGAGAAAATGACACTAATAAGAAGAAAATTGTATAGAAAAGTTTCCCCTCTTAAATTCATCCCTCGGAACCTTCCTCACCTTGGAAATTTTTCCCCGTGGTAAATCCCTCCAGCAAAAAAAAACTCAGCCTCTTCCCCCCTCCTCTGAAAAAAAGCATGCATATTTCCCAATAAGAAATACTATACGTAAACAATGGGCAAATTTTTTAACTGAAACAGCTTTCCTCAGGGTCTGTGGGGGGGGGGGGTCAAGTTATCTCCAATGGCATAGTTATTAGGTATTCAACTATAGCCTACTCAACTAAATGGCTATCTAAAAATCCGAACGGATGGCTTAGAGGAAAAGGTCGTAGGAGGAGGGCTAAATGCCCTCAAAACTTTTTGGTTACTTAAAAAGGGCTCTAGAAGTTTTAATTTCCATTCGAATGAGCCCTTTCCCGATATTATGGGATTATTGTTTCGATGCGAACACACTGGGGAAAACAAACAAATAAACACGCATCCGTGATCTTTCTTTTGGCAAAAAATACAAAATTCGACACTTTTGCAGATGGGAGCTTGAAAGTTTTACAATATGGTTCTCGGATGCGCTGAGTTTGATTGTGTGATTTTCATCCTCTCCGTGGAAAAATCCCTCCAGCAGAAAACTCACCCCCTTAAAAATGTATCCATATTTCCCAATAACAAACACTACATAAACAATGGGCAAATTTTATAACTTGACAAATTTAAGACCTTTGCTCAGGGTCTGTGGGGGGTCATGTTATCTGCAATTGCATAGTTATTGAGTTTCAACTATGCTGAACTAAATGGATATCTAAGAATTTTGATCGGACGACGTTGAGGAAAAAGGGGTAGGAGGGGGGCTAATTGCCCTCTATTCTTTTTGGTTGTTAAAAAAGAGCACTATAAATTTTCATTTGAATGAGTCCTTTCCCGATATTATAGGAATATTGGTTCGATGCGATCACCCTGGGGAAAACAAACAAATAAACACGCATCCGTGATCTTCTTCTGGCACAAAAAATATAAAATTTCACATTTTTGCAGATGGGAGCTTGAAAATTCCACAAGAGGGTTCTTGAATACGCTGAATCTGTTGGTGTGATTTTCATTAAGATTCCGTGACTTTTAGGGTGTTTCCCCCCTTTTTGAAGATTAGGCAAATTTTCTCAGGCTCGTTGCTTTTGATGAGTAACACTACAATTAATGAATCTTAGATATTTGGAATCAGTATAGCAAAGCAAATCTTTTGATATATCTATTGATATCAAAATTCCGTTTTTAGAGTTTCAGTTACTATTTAGCAATGTCACTCCTTACTTACAGCTTGTTTCCACGAAATGTTTGATAAAGGCTTAAATGAATCTTATTACAAAATGTATTTACCTGAAACCGATCATTTTTCATCTTCTTTGCTTAATTTTGGTGCAGGTGAGTAATATGCATAATCTGTCCGTGAGTCATATACGTGGAATAAAAAATTATTTCGACACTCATCTATTTCTTATTTGCTAGTACATTAGATAAACCTAGGAAACAATTCTTTAAAACTTAGATTAAATTATAAATATAACCACTTACCCAAAAGCCATCCTCCGTCTTCGTTTCTTAATCTGTATGCAATTTCCAAATATTTGTTATTATACATGTACTTTAAAAATCACCGCTTTTAATATACCACAGCATATATTCAAACAGTACAAGCATTCTCTTACCATAAATAACGTTTTAATCTGCTATGCTTGGAATACATAGATAATGTCAGTACTGAAAGCTTTTTAAGAAACTAAATTTAAAATATTACGTGTCTTTATATATACTTCATCATGACGTCACTCCCTTTCAAGTTACGACGTCATACGAATTCAGAAGGTGACGTCACTTTATTTTTGATGCTTGAAATTTCTCAAAAATTTTTTTATCAGAGTAATTACATTTGTCACTTGAAGCTTAATTTTACTATTGTTTAACGTCACTTTTTATCATAATTTGTCCTTTTGATCGTATTTCATGCTAGCAAATAGAACATTGATTCCTAAATGAAGTTTATATTGGAGATTGGTAATTTTAAAGCAACATTTTGAGCTTATAAGTCAATAAATAATTTAACTGTTGATTTAAATTTAATAAAGTAATTTAAACATATAATAAATGAAATAAAATAAATAAAATATTTAATGAAAGAATCTAAAAATAAATAAAATAAGATGTATAAATTATTTTAGATAATTTAATTTTATGATTTAACTGCTGATAGAAATACATTAAAAAGGAGACAAGTTTAGATAAAAACTTACTGCGTACTAGACTAATAAACCTAGATTGACTATCTAAATCTAATTATATTAATTCCAGGGAATGTCAAGAATGTTTAATTTTTAAATATTGTTATAATAAATGAGAAACTGCTTAAAGTATAGCCTACTTTGTTTTCAATAAAGCATAAATGACATTCTGGCCTTCAGAGGGTGTAGGGGGGTGGGGGTGGGGGTAGTCCAACTTTTATAGGTGGTAATTTATGTTTGTTAGAGTTTGATTTTTTATTCGGTTTAATTTGGGTTCGTTTTAGGATAAATCTATTCATCTACAACATTATCCGTTATCTTTGTTATTGATTGATTGTACAAACTTTTATCAAGCTTGTTTATTGCAATTAAAATTCTGGGTAAAATTTCAATATTCAAAATGTTTGATTAGCCTTAGATTTGTGGAATTATATTTTAATAATCTTTTTACTCTACCTCCCCCCTCATACGGCCTGGAAGTCAAGAATCACTTCATCTAGATTTGATTCCTTGATTGTCTGTCTTTGTTGAGGTTCCCGTAGCCCTGTCAACATGCCCTCGAATTTTCAAGCGGGTCAGCGAAAATCAATTTTTTTGCGCCAAGAACCAATACTACTACTAACTACTTACTGCAGCACCAAGCTGCTTGAGGCTAGCACAGCTCAGAGCCTCCCTCTTTAGACCATCCTAGGATCCTAGGAAGTTCCTATTTCCCTTATATCTTTTCTGACGACATCCTACCCCCATAATCGGGGACGACCTGCTTTTCAACTGGGATGACCTACTAAGAATCATTGCAGTAGAATCCCCGAATTTATTTTATGTCTTCATTATGGTCCTCTTTGTTCAGTCTACTTACCTTAAAAGTTCCGTGTCGACCGAACGAAATATTTTTTTTGCCTATCTTAAGATGTCAAGGGTCATTACGAACCATTTTTTTCAAAATATTTTTTCTTCTTTGGGTTGTTTTCCCGATAAATTGCAAGCCCCCTGAGAAAAACACGAATTCACACCTGTTTTGGGCATCACGAACCAATACAACAACATGTTTTTAATTATTTTGTCTTTATAGAGATCTTTTTTCGACATAACACCTTTAAATTAGGTGTTGTTTTCTTAGACCACACTGCCGTTCTAAGACGAACAAATAAACTTTCAAATGGGGATAAATTCATTTATTTAGACAGTGAAAAAACAGGTACAGAAGTCCAGATATTTCGGTCACATATACAGCGATCGTCTTCAGTAGAAAAACTAAAATAATAAAATTGAAAATAGCATATTTATACCCAACAAAAATTCAAATGGGGATAAATCCATTTCATTATTATTTATTTATTATATTATATATTCAATTTTATTATTTTAGTTTTTCTACTAAAGGCGATCGCTGTATATGTGACCGAAATATCTGGACTTTTGTACCTTTTTTTCACTGTCTAAATAAATGAGATTTATCCCCATTTGAAAGTTTATTTGTTCGTTATAGAGATCTCTATGGCCCTGTCTCCATGCCCCAATATTGAACTACCAAGGATAATAAAAATCGAACGTGATTGTTTTGATTGGTTAATTGAAGACTCAATTAACCAATATGCATCTACATCTTAAAAAAATCAGGAAATATCGGGAATGTATTTCTTGATGAAAAAGACCTTTATTTGCAGTTATGCAGGTTTTAGTAGTAGTGGCTGCCAAATGTAAAAGAATTTCTGCCAAAAAATTCAGCAAGAAAATTCGGACGATTTTGGATTGAAGCCCCCCCCCCCCTGGGCCCCCAAGATTTTTTCTGTCGCGCTCTTTCCTTGTTTTTTTCTTTTTTTTTCACTCTATTTTTTAGAATAAATTCGTGAATTTGGTCAAATTTTGGCACCTTTTCACATTGCCCCTCCCAAAAAATTTTGCTCCCTGTCGCCCTTGTCTTACCCCCCCCAAGATTTTGCTCTAGATCCGCCCCTGCGCCAGTATGGTCTACAGGACTTCCTTAGGGAATTTGTAAATATCTATATAAATATGCAGTTCTGCAAGTTTCAGGGCGGGGAATTTTTTTGGCACCTATTGGTGCATAAGTTTGTTGTGTACATTTTCCTTCCCGGGGAAGATTGTTTGCCTCTTCTTAAGGGCTGATATGCAACTATGAAATGAGCTTAAAAAAATATTGAATTAAACAGCTTAAGATGGTGCTTTGTCTTACGAGGTGTAGTTTTTACTGCGAATCGACAGATTGTTAGTATTTTATTATTACGGACGAAAAGCGTTGTCAAATTTAAATTAATTAGTTCTAATTATTTATTTTTGCGGTTCAACATTGAAACACTGAAGAAAGTTTGACAATGTCCTAAAAACTTCGTAATTTTAAATCGGCTACAAGGAGAATCCAAAAAAAATCGCGGCTTTCTGACATGGAATGATAGCAAGTCGTGTTTCATTGCTGTATTAAAAACCTACAAGAAAATGCAAATATGTCGCCAAAAATTGGATAGGGAATATAAGACTTAAGTTGTACCCGACACTGCTTGCATGGCCGGTTGGTTTGGAGTTTATCAGAGACGAAACGAACTCAAGGGCTATGTTTGTGCGTCGCGAACCGATAGAGCCAAAATTAGTGTTTTTTTTTATTCTAAGCTATGTTTGCTTTTTTTAATTGAAACCAATTGATCAGGGGTAATGATTTTTGTGGCTCATTCCCAGGCCCTCGAAACTTACTGTTTTTCAAATTTCAAATTGCAACAAATAACTTGTTGGCCCTATAAATTTGCAGGCAAACCAATTTTTTTTTATTTTTTTTTTATTTTGGTGGATTGGGTTCATCTTGGCCTAGGAACTTATGGATTTAATTTTCAAACCATTCGAAAACCATTTTCAATCAATCTTTCTTGTCTACTGATGTCTTCTTTGCCAAACAACTTTTGGATTTAACTTTTGAGCTACTCAGTTTATTTTTGCTTTTTTTCGGGCCCATTTTTAGGGGTACCATGCCCTTAAACTAATTTTGTATTAGGTTCTTCTTGGCCTTTGGACTTGCAGCTGCAAGTCTGAAACAGATCCGGTACTGCAAGGTTGTGGCCATCCACGGCCCCCTAATCCTCTCACTCCAAGCCAAAATGTGTGGTTCCCTTAGCCCAGGCAATAATCCTTGAACATTTCGAACCAGTCTAAAAGATGTTGGCCTTTATTTGGACTGCAGTGTTGAGGGAACCCGTGTCTCCAAACTATTTATTTTGTAATTAGAGTCCTCTTAGGTAGGGTCCTACAGTCTTCATTTTCAGGCGAGCAAAGATTTTTTTCTGATCCAAATTTTTGGGGGCTACTGTATCCAACCCAATTTTTCCGTGCACTAGGGTCCCTCTGCCAGGAGTGTGAGTTTCAAGTCGTTCGAAGAAAAATATTTTCCCTTTTCTGAGAGAACCAATGTTTTCATATTTTTTCTTTTTTTTGTTCGTCTGGATCTTATTGACGCTGGAAAATACGGAAATAAATTTTAAGCCGATCAGGAAACAAACTCTTCGGATCTTTTTTTGGAAGGAGGGGGGAGGGCAGTGGCTGCAAATTTTATCGACGCTTTAGGTTCCTCTTGGCCCAAGAACTTACAGTTGTAAGTTCAAAACTGACCAGAGAACAGATTATCCAAATGGCCTATTTCATCGCATCCTAATACCCTTCTCTCTTCCTGCAAAACGTTTGCCCCCTTGGCCTAGGATACAATTCTTGGAAAATTTTAATTCAACCTCAAAAAAACCTGTACTTCAACTAAAAAAAATTGGCCTTTTGTCAGGACGCATTTTCAAAATAACCAAGTTTTTTTTTTCTTTAAGTTTGGGTTCTCATGACCTAGACTTAAGGATAAAGTTTCAAGCCAATCGAAAAATTGGCCCTTTTTGGAGCTCCACTTTTTGTGGCTCTTGCTTTCAAACTAAACTTGTTTTGTTCATTCGGACCCTATTGGAACGGGGGATTACAATTTTAAGTTTCGAGCCGTTCAGGAAGAAATTTTTTGCTTTTTGTCGGATGCTATTCTGGGGACCAATATTTTGTTTGGAACTTTTTTCTTCTGCAGTTATGTCCCCTTATCTGAAGTACTTTATGGATTTCGAGCCACTTGGCTAAAAGGTTTGGGCCTCTTTTCAAGTTTTTACGACCACTTTCATTTGAAATGATCGGGGGGGGGGGAAGAGAAGAAATGATACATAAACAGTGCATAGCTCTTTTCATAAGAATTGCTAAAGCGTTGCCTTTGAAAAGCTTTTATGAGTTATTATAAAATTCACCTACTTCGAAATTATCATTTTCATCTTCGTTGTTACCATTACTCTCTTAGATAAGGAAAAAATAATACACGGAGGATATATGCTTGTTACTCCTGCCCCATATTGGACACATTTTGATAAATTCATAGATTGATGGTCTGAAATGGCTCCCCTTTATTTACCTCAGCTTACATCGGAATATTGTAAATATTCACTTACCAGAAATTGAACTTCGGTCAGCTGTTTACAAAATCCGTACACCACTTTCTTGTTGGCCGTAATATATATTTGCCTGGTGAGCACTTTTAAGAAACTAAATTAGTGTACATATTTCGTCTATATATACTCTCGTATGACGTCATCCTATTTTGTATTACGATGTCGTGAAAGTAGAGAATATGACGTCATTGATTTTACATTTCTTCTTAACTATCTCATAAAAATCTATAATATCCTTCAACTAGGGTATTTGTGCTTGTATTTTTTAAAACTTTCATTAAGCTTTTAACTGCTTCACTTACCCAAAAGAGACGTTTCTCCATACTCATGGCTTAATATTGCTGCATTTGTCAATTATGTGTTATTACTCCTATATGCAAGAAAAAGATAATCTGAAGTTTATCGTTTTTCGGTCTTGGTAGTGCATGACATGAAGCTAGAAAATAAAAAAAAATTATATAAATAAAACCTTCAACGAAACATATTATAAAATTCACCTGAAACTTATCCTTTTTATCTTCGTCGCTTAGTTTTAAATAACATAACTAATATGGATTTTTAGTGACACTAATTCTCTTTTTTGAGAAAACTTTTTCTTGCATCCCCATCTTGTCAAAACTTCAACAAGATAATCACTTATAATAGCCTAAAACCTAGCCTTTAATTAAGCTATAGTGGAACTCTCTAGAATGCATAATTAGGTAACAAGATAGGTTCGATTTTTTTTTTTTTTTACTATTGGTGTCAAGTTACCACATGCCACAGTAATGAATCTTTGTTTAAAATTTTAGAGTTCATTGATGTTGGCAAGCCTTCAAGAGCCTTGGAAACCCTTTATGATGTACTTAAATCAAAACGAAATAGGACAGCACCGACTGACAAAATCCTTGAGCCTATTATGCTCAAATACTTGGAACTATGTGTTGAGTTGAAAAAGTCTCACTCTGCCAAAGAAGGTCTGTTCCAGTATAGAAATATGTGCCAAACAGTAAGTATAGTACACTAAAATGTACCTTGAGCTCATTGACATTTATTGGGGTAGGAGTCATCTCAATTCATAAAACAACCAACCGATATCTACTAAATATAACTTACTAGTCTTACTTTTTGCTATAGGGTTCATTTTTGACGAAATAATATTTACTGTTGACGTGAAACCTGATTGCAATTCATTTCCTCCTTTTCTTGCAGATAAAACAGGAAGCATAAATTATGTTTTAGAACTGGAAGAGAAGTAGGGACAGGGGTAGGAAGAGGAGGAGGTAAAACACACCTTTAAAGAACCTCTGTCTCCTCTTTGATTTTAACTGTTTTTGTATGGTTGTTTTCTGAGTAGGTGCACACTGAGCTCCCAGTTTTTCTTTCTTATTTCTTTTGAGTTCCTTTTTTCCTTCTTATTTCATTTGGGCTCCTTTTTTACCCTTTTGGCATTGCAGAAAGTTTAGCAAAAATATCCCAACAAATAGAAGGTGAGAGTAGAGTAGAGTAGAGTAGATGAGAGTAGAGTAGAGTAGAAGGTGATATTAATAAAAACAGGGCTTAGGATTTGAATCCCACATGTGACATATTTTTGCTAGTTCAAGCTACAATTATAATTGTACATTACAATTATTAAGACCATTTCCTTTTTTGGGTAAAACTAGCATTTGCGGATCAAAATATTGATTAACGGTGGTTTTGTGTGTTATTATTCTTGTTTATAGAAGTTGTCCAGCTCACTTTGCTGCTAGTATATAAATGATAATAGTAACAATATTTATTTATTGGCCCTTACTCGTACAAAGGAAGAACAGAAATAGAGTACGAAATAAGTAAAAACAAACAAGAATTCAAAAATCAGAGTGAAAAGAAGAGAAATAAAATAGTTATTACATCACTTGCACTCAAGTAAAAGTGTCAACAAATTTACAATTGTTTCTTTGTGGTTGTAGGTTCAGATGGTGACGGTTCAATTGTGTCTACCATGTTTGCAAACCCAGAAAGTAAGGGTTTCTCTCGCAAAGTAGATATCTTAGCAACAGCTTTTAGTATCCGTAATAAATAAATCCAAGTTTAGATCTATCAGTTTGGGTCTACCAACCCCATAAAGGTGATCCGTTAACAAGATGGGGAGTCGCTACATTTGAACATAATTTTGCCAAGATCTTCCTATTCAGTGTAATTTTAATGAAATAAGTTTTCTGGAGCTCAAACGTATACTCTTTGTGATATTTTCAATTGTCAGTTTGTTTGGCCAAAACATACTTTCATGATTTACTTATATCCGTAGAGGGCGCAGCACTGAACTTATCTGAGACTGAACACTGGGACCAACACTTTATATCCTTTTGACAGGTACTCAATATACTCTTGTAGCAATACAAGGCTGCAACTTAACATCAACAATTCATTTGCATAAGAGAGACTCAGGTCTGAAAGATATATGCTAAGTCCTTTCGCAATACTCATAGCTACAGCTACATAGTTACATAATAATAATAATAATAATAATTTATTTGGACCCTCTATACATACAAAAATTGCACTAAGAGGAGTATGGAAAAAGAAATTTATAAACACTTATAGGCACTATATAAACAAAATATAAACAAGTATATTCACAAACACTAGAAAAAAGAATACACTAACAATGACTCACAAAACGATTACGGAAAATCTAGGACTGACTGAGATCGCTGTCTGAATCTCCCTTCTAAAACATCCATCTTATCACATATCTGAAAAACACCATAACGTTTGGAGATATAACAGTTACGGGACCAAATAGGAACACGAAGAAAATATTTACAAAATTTGAAAAAGACAGACCCAATTTGTTGACGTTCAGACGTGGTAAAATATTTCCATATTGGCATAAGAAAAAATACATGGGGAGCAAAAAAGAAGTTATAAAGCTGACCACGCTTTTTTTTTGTAAAATTGACATTTAACTCTATAAAAACGTCCATAGGACTTTCTCAACTTCTCTCTCAACACATTTATTGTTAATGACCTTGTTGTTCTAATTAAGGTCCTGAATGCAAGTCCAAGGTACTTGAGGGGAAGCAGTGGCAGAAATTGAATCAGGGCCAACCTGAATTTTTGAATGGGGAGGGTGATGACAACCAAAAACGAGAAATTCAGTTTTAGCAGAAGCGAATGACAGCCCGATGTCAAACAGCCTGGCTTAGAGGCTATTCACCGCAGCTTGTAGCGATTGCAAATCATTAGACAGAAGGAGAATATTATCCGCGTACGACAGGTGACTTGCGTCAATGGATGGCTCGATAAGAAAATGCGGTATTCTGCGGGATGCACAGCGGATGGCATTGTTAAATATTGCAGGACTTAACACTGAGCCCTGTTTTGCTCCACGACGCACAGAAATATAGTTTATATAGCTATTAGTATAACATAGCTGTTAGTTTTAAACTAATGGTTTGAAACAACAAATGCTACCCGAGCAAAGCCACGGGTGAGGGAATTCAGAAAAAAAAAATACGCCCCATAAGGTCTGTTTTAAACGATTTGGTATCTTCAAAAACTATCGTTTTTTGCTTTATAGTTCAAATCTATCAAATGATAAAATTTGTTTTTTTTTATAGTATGAGTATATTTGAAGTAAAAGTCCATATAAAATTACGGCATCCTTTGCTCCTTTTTTATTATCAAGTCTTCCTTTATAAGTAAAAAAAAAAGAAGAAAACAATGCTCGTAGTTACAGCTACATACTTGCATAATTATAGTCAACATATTAAATAGCACAGTATATACATTTGTGTAAAACTACAAATAAGCCTAATGGGACCACTAAATTCTCTGTGAGCCATCCGAATTCACGTGCAGCTTGACGAGTACCACATACACAAGGGCGCTACTATGCGTGTTTTAAAATCATACTCAAGTAGTTATAGATAAATCTGAGATTGCACTGTCAAGTGAAAAGTAGCAGAAACATATATACTAAACATAAATAGGGAAGAACCTGGATCTCTTTTTTATAATTTGATTGGGTAGTCTGTGTACAAATGTACAACTGGCGTTTTAACGAAAACCCAATTGCCGGTAGTCAATCCTGCATTTCTCCGCGTTCACGGGAAAAAGCAGAAACTCCAAAATCTTACTCAAGTCCCTAGATAGAGTGATTAGCCTATGCTTTCTACATTGATTTTTATTTGTATCCTTTTGTTACATTCAACACATTACCAGCAGAAAATAACTGGAGAGCTGTCCTACTATCAACACACATCTGGAGCATAAGGATAAGACGGTCAAAAAAGAAGGTTTGAACCATGACGCAAGTGGTCAGGGCAAACAGCATTAAACCCGGTGCTTTTCTGCATTTGCAGCTTTTTCGGAATGCGGAATACGGACGACTTTGAAGTGATAAAACTGTTTCGCGCTATCAAAGGGGGCTATATTTTCTCTGCTAGAGACTTATCACTATGCAGTTCCGATTTGAGTCTTTTGACCTGAATATAGTTTTTCCTGAACTGAACCAGAACATAATTTGCTCTTTATTGAAAAAAAATACAAAAATATTTAATATAATTTAAATATTTAATATTAAAAATATTTAATATTAAAATATTTAATATAAAAATATTTAATATTAAATATAATTTTTTAATAAATACAAAAATATTACACATTCAAGAATGAATATTATTATATATATATATATATATATATATATATATATATATATATATATATATATATATATATATATATATATATATATATATATATATATATATATATATATATATATTTATAATAAATAATTTATTTTTCACTCACTATAAACAACAAGATAAAAGTAGAACAATGAATTAAATAAAGACTAAAATAAAACATAAAATGAGATAAGAATTCCATTTTAAAAATTCTAGAACAAAAACATGGGGTAAGACCATGAAATGGCTGAAACTTTGAAATAGCAGCCTCGGATAACTCTTCATGTTACAGGGGCAGTTGTGCCGTTATATCTGGAGCATAAAAATTCCTATTCTTATACCATTATTGCAAATAAAGTAAAAATTTGAAATACCGAAAATGGTTCTAGGTGTTTACCCCCCCCCCCTCGCGGAAAATACCCCCTGGTAATACTCCTTCATGGAAAATAAGGTTTTCCAAATTTGAGAATTTTATTTTAGTTTAATTTTTTAATTTCCGTAGGAGGAAGGAATTTTGGAACTTGTGTATTATGCGTCACTCACTCAAGTTTACGCTGTGTAAAATTCGAGAACACACCGGTTTTTCTGTTAGTTTATTCGTTACTTTAGAAATACTTTTGGGCTATAGATTTGCACATTAGGATGGAGGGGGGGGGTAAAGCATAGTGGGTCTGCATGCAAAATGTGTTTGGTAAAATTAATGTAGTTTTATGATGATCGCTGATCAAAGTTTATGTTATTTATGCCTTTCATTTCTGTTATTTTACTGTGTTTATGGCCGTATATTTGGCTTTAAAATACACTTATTTATCTATCTATCTAATATGCAGAATAAAATCGACTCTTTTTCCACGATTTATTTTCTCTGAATGTTGATAAGTGTGAGTTCCTCTCTATTGATGTTAACTTAGTTGTCAAAACTTTTCTAGACCATTTTTGGATACATTAGATGGTTGGGAATCTCGATTACAAGTAATTCACGATCCTTTCGGTTGCTTAAAGTTTCTGGTGCTCTTTAACCTTCGGATTCGGTATTCAAAAATTGTCGCTAACAGGAGGAAATATAACTGCAAAACACTAGGGAACTGTACTCGACCTACTGCAACCCATCTGTCTTATCTTTATTTGGTTTGTTTAAAACTTTCCACAAAAAAGATATCTCAGCTCCCCGCTCAGCGTATTTTCGGTGGTGGCCGGCGTTTACCTCCCTTCCCCCCGCGGAAAATACCCCCCAGCGGAAAATATCCCCCCCCCCCCGCGGAAAATGCCGCCCCCGGAAATTACCAGTCGATTGCAACAAAATCGACAGAATTAGAAAGCCCATTCCGTGTACGACTAATCAAAAGAATATCATCCGTCTAAGCTAGGTATGAGGCCTTAGAATTTTCTAGAAAGCAAGTAGTTGGAAGACTATTTAATACATTAAAAACATACAGTCCAAAAATAGAAGGAGAATATACAGCAACAAAAACAAGATCCATTCATAATAAAGTGGCCTATTCATTAGTACAAGTGGATGCAAATTTCTGCATATTAATTTGATTATTAAGTTCTGGTGAGTTGAAGTGCAATTCCTACGCACAGGAAAAAGTTGCAATGTTTCTTATATAAAAACTGAGTTACAGAGTGGAATGATTTAAAGAAACTAAAAAATTTATGTCTACTCAAACCTCTGAAAAATCTAATTCCTCCGATTTCACTTCCTGATTCATCAATCAATCACTCATAAAAAGTAAATTGTAGCCCACATGGAATAAAAGAACGAACTTAATATCCATAATATTGTTATATGGCAAAAAAGTTTGAAGAAGATTTGAATTGCACATCCTAGTGTATCAAATTATATTTTCGTCTTATGTGCCTTACTTCAAGCATACTAGAATATGTTTTGCAGCTGTAATAAGAATATTTCTTACATAATACCGAACAGATCCGAAGAAGCAAGCCTTCAAAAGGCTCATAGAACTGATAGACTATTTGAATTACCCTTACTCCATGCCTTCCTACCCTAGGATGGATGATCTACTATCTATCAATAAGCGAAATTAAATTATTTTTATACAATTCTAAAAACGGGTGATGCGAGCTTTGCCTCTCACTGAGACTATCTGTCTTGGCTTTACTCCAATTAGCCATGACTCTCATCACGGTTGATTTTAATTCAAATTCACTGCTTTTAGCAGCTTCAATTGTATTTAAGCGAGAGTAACCAAACAAAGTTGGTAGTTCGTTACAAGTAAAACAAACGTGATAATGCAGTTAATGCTTCCTTTTCGATTTATCATTTCTTCCCAGAAATACTTTGTTTTAGTATTCAATGAACCTTTGGATTTTCTCATCTTCTATCATGTCCTATCAAGTGATTTCGGGCAGTTAGACATTACAGTTGAGCATGAAATTTGTTTGCTGACTATCATATTCTTGAAAAGAGCTTTCTTGAGCTACTTGATAGGCTTCCATATACTGCTAGAATATTATTTCCTGTACAGATACTATTTAGGTTTTAAACCTAATTTTGTGGCAGGCAAGGCTTGAGTATCTTCTGTTGCAACATTGGTTATGAATCAGTCCCCAGCGTGTAAGTCAAGATAGTTTCTGCTCAGCATTTCAGATTGTAGAGTAAATTCATTTTAAACGGTTCGTCGTAACGAACTGTAAGTAAGGAGCGACCCGGCTCAATAGTACCCGAAACTCTAAAAAACGGAATTTTAAGACTAATAGATACTTCAAAAGATATCAGATCTTTATTCTGATTTCAAATATATAAGTCTCATCATGTTTAGTTATACCCATCAAAAGTTACGAGCCTGAGAATATTTGTCTCATTTTTGAAAAGAAGGCGAAACACCCCTTAAAAATCATAGAATCTTAATGAAAATCACACTAACAGACTCAGCGTATTAGAGAACCCTACTGTAGAGGTATCAAGCTAAGTGAATTTTGTACTTTTTTGCCAGAAGAAAGATCATGGATGCCTGTTTATTTTATTTATTTATTTTGTTTTTTCCCAGGGGTGATCGTATCGACCCATTGGTCCTAGATTATCGCTAGAGTGCTCTTTCAAACAGATATTAGACGTTCTAATGTCCTTTTTAAGTGACCGAAAAAATTTGAGGGTAACTAGGCCCCCTCCCAAGCTCATTTTTCCCAAAGCCACCCGATCAAAATTTGGAGATAGCCATTTTTTTCAGCAGAGTCGAAAAATGTGATAGCTATGTCTTTGAGGATGACTTAATCCCCCACAGTCCCCGGGGGAAGGGCTGCAAGATGTGAACTTTGCCCATTGTTTACATATAGTATTGGATATTGGCAAGTATACAGACGTCTTCAGGGGTGATTTTTTCTGGTTGGGGGTCAGGGGGAGAGGTTACGTGAGATGATCTTTCCATGGAGGAATTTTTCATGAGGGAAGGGAATTTTCTATGGAGATTTCCCAGCATTGTTTAAAAAACGATCGGAAATTAAATATAAAAATCAGGTTTTTCAACTGAAAGTTAGGAGCAACATTAAAATTAAAAGGAACAGAAAACATTACGTATATGAGGGGATTGCCGCTCCTCAATAGCTCGCTCTTATGCTAAAGTTTTTTTTTAACTTTTAAAAGAGGTTTTTATTCTAATTAAACAGCCTTTGTGATTCAGGAGTCATTCTTATTTAACTGGAACAAAAATCGAACTTAGGTTATTGTAAGGTTATTATTAGTTAAAAGAGAAAAACTAATATGCAAATTTCGTTTTAATTATTCATATGCGGTGAACCATCTTCAAAACCTGCATTAATTTTAAAATATTCATAAATAAAATAAAAAAAAAAAAAAATTTTTGAACTGAAAGTAAGGAGCGACATTAAAACATAAAAACGAACAGAAATGATTCCGTTTGTGAAAGGGGCTGTCCCCTCCTCGCGCCCCGCTCTTTACGCTAAAGTTTCACTCTTTCTCACAACTCTTCTTTTTAAAACAATAAAAAACTTAAGCGTAAAGAGAAAGGGACAGCCGTTTTCCAGGGGCGAATCTACAACATTTTCATTGGGGGACAAAAAGGGTCTACTTTTGGATATTCAAGGAACATGGGCTAATAATTTTTTCTCCACGTTATTGGAGGGCAGGGGGCAACTGTCCCTTGCCCCTTTCATATACGGAATAATTTCTGTTCGTTTTAAGTTTAATGTCGCTCCTTACTTTCATTAAAAAAAAAACTTTTTTTTTTAATTTAATTTATATACAGAATAGTGTTTCATGCAGTATTTTATTTATAGACAAATGTTGCCTCATTGGAATTTGTTGTGAAGCGCTACTTGGAACTTGCTGAACAAAAGACTGCACAATCTAGGAAAGAATCAAATCAAGCTGTGTTAGATGTCGATGACCTTGATAATATTCAAACGCCAGAGGGAATTCTGATGAGGTATGTCTCAACACCAACGTTCTACTCAGTGACATGATAAGATACGATTTATTCATGATTGTTAACATACAATAAGAGAGTTTATTGACTAATACATATTTGGAATCAAAATACTCTTATTCGCCCTCCAAAGGCTCCATGGTCAGGGAGACAAGGTGGATAGAGTTCCATGCTAAGCAGAATTTTACCTAATCTACATTTTTTTATGAAAACCAAGAACAATATAACACAACAATAATGAAATTTTACAGTCAGTGAAGAATAGCAGGAAAAAGTTATATGTTTTTGGCAAAGACACCAGCTAATCTATCATTAATAGAAGAAATGTGTTTTTATAATAGTCGGAAAATATATGAAATAAAAAATTAAAGTCTATATTGACAAGAAAGAGTAAATATTGAAGAGCTATCCTTATAATGTGAAGTATTAATCCATTCATTCACCCTTATCAGGGTGAATTGAATTGATTCTAATAATGAAGAGCCAATCTTATACTTATCCCATTTGGATTAGGCTATGTATTGTACAATTTTCATTGACACTGATGTTATTAGCAAGACGAAAGAAGAAAATAAATATTAAGTTTAAAATACGTGTTTTATCAACACATCCAATATTTTAGAAAAAACTCAACAATCACAAAAAATAGAAAATATTCTAGTTGTAAGTTGAAAAGAAAGTAATAAATCAAGATGCATGCTATTGCAATGTTTATGAAAAGTCGTTGTGGGTAAATCCAATCTTTATATGATTTATGTAATAGAAATGTGAAGGAAATCATGCTTTTTTCATTGCGATTTCTTGTTCCTTGTCTTCAACTTTAATGTGCTGTTTGGGGTGTTTGAATTGCGATATTATGCCTCTAAAAATCTTGCAGTACCTTCTCTTTGAATGTACGATAAGTAGTGGAATTTCTAAAATGTATGCCCTGTCTCAAAAATATAAACTTCCACCTGATTGTGATTGCGTCTTTACCAGCTTCCATTGAAAAGGTGTTTTATAGAGAGGCAATTGACATCTTAAAAAATTGAGATTTGCTTTGAGGGATTTAATTTGTGTTTATTACGTCTATCGTAAAGTTGTGCAATAAGAGAGTTTGGGCCAGCTGGAAGAGCCGTGTCGGTACCAGCCGACCTCTACGCCTTAAGCTGTGAGAACAGGCAGCACGAGTACTTGCCAATCTTGTGCAGCACGAGAACTCCAGAGCTGAGCTCTTGTGCAGCACAGGGAGCACGAGTACTTGCCAAGCCAATCTTGAATTGTATTTGAACGTTGTGTTATATATTTTTTGCAATGTATTGTGAATGTGGAAAAGTGCAGTAGGAAGCCAAAAGCAGCCCGTTTAGGATTCCAGGTGCTTTTCTTAAGAAGAAGAAAACCAAAAAATGTTGTTTGAAGTAACAGATTTTCCAGTATTTAAGACTATCTTGCAACGTAAGTCCTTGGAGGAGAGGCTCCAGGTTGAGATTTATACCCCCCCCTTCTAAACTGTCTATGCTGGATTGATTAGGCTCATTTGTTTAACAACATCCAAATTTTCTTAAAGACCAACGTGTTTTTTTCTATCGTGATCAGTAGTATGTAGCTTGGTAACAATTACGATGGTAATTTGAAATGTTTTTAGGTATGAACGTCTTAAAATAGACAAAAGTTTCTCTGAAGCTTGCAAAATTTTCAGGAACCACAGGGGAAAAAATTCCAATGGATAGATAATTCCTGTGGGACACTCCACTCTGTACGGCAAAATTTTATCACTTGATATGAAAATTACCCTTTTGTAGAACTTTTTGAGTTTTTTTTCAACTCAAAAAGTTGAAACTTTGAAATATATGGCTTAAGCAATAAGTACATTGAAATAGAGAATTTCGGAGACCACACTGCCTTTCCATGACGATAAACAAATAAAAGTTTAAATAGGAATAAAATCCTTTTAACAGTGATTTTCACAAACAGTGATAAAATTTCACAAAAAAATACTAGATGTTTCGGTCACATATGCAGTGACCGTCATCAATAGTAAAACTAAACTAAAACAATTAAAACAATAGTTTGTATACGAAATAAAATAAATCTACATATTGTTTAATAATCTAATTCTTTTCAAAGCAGAAGCGGAAGCTAGTCTGTTTGACCTTCTTGGAACCTGTTCATTAGCGTTGAATGAACTAACACTTGGGCAGAGGTTAACTACGTTGGGTGAATTGAACTTTATTCTACCTGATTTTAATAAATTATCGTAGAGTTCAAACCAAATTCACCTGTATCACGATTTAAAGCTATTGAATAGAATTTTCGTAGTTTCAAGAGTTTGACGAAAATTTTACTTTAAACCCCGGTCCCTAGAAATCAAAGAGACATTATCGAACAAAATAAAATGGTCTGGAAAATAAAAAATGTGTTCCAAATATGGGCTGAAGTGAACTTTCCAGACTTAGAATCTTGCTTCAAAGCCGATGAAATAGAATTTTATGCTGTAATAATCTCGTTTCCAAATTCTGGTTAGTACGTCCCACATATGAGCCTCCGCAAGTACATGGATCTGATAGGCCCCACTTTGTTGCTCCAATGAAGTTAGATCCTTCCCAGAATTTGGAAAACTACCCAGACTATTATTATTCTTTAAACCCACATTTAGACCATCACTCTTTAAAATTCTTGTAAGTTTTTCACTTAGCCCAGGTACATATGGTAAGGAACAAAAAAAATCCTTCTCTCGAATTTTCTCAAAGACTTCCTTAGAAATCTCTAGAAACTTTTTCTTTCTTTTTGAAAAAGGATTTTAAAATTTACAAAAAAACGACAAATAACAATAGATTTTTGTCAGATAGCTCCGGTCACGCTCGCCAAGTAAAAATTGGTTTGATCATTTCTTTAACTGACGGGATCTTTAGTATTTGCTCTTCAACATTTTTTGAGGAGTTGTCTTTTCTAAGAAAAATACTAACCTGTATCCAGTAACCTGTATCCAGTGTGGTTAATTAAACAGACTTTTTCCATGTCAATATAAAACAAACAGAAACTAATTAAAAAATAAGCTTTCAAAAAGTAAAGAGCTCCATTAAACCAAAAATGAACAAAAATAGAATCAAATAGTCTACCAAGCATACAACTACCACAAATCAGTATCAATAAATAAATGAAAACCAAAACAAACAGAAATTAAAATAAATAACCGAGTCAAACTCAAAACGAGCAGAAATTAATTTTAGCAGGGTTCTAAACCCATATCCTTTCTAAAAGCCAGAATATAATGTGTTTCACTGAAAAAAAATCTTTAAATGTTTTCATTTTTATAACTTTAAGAAATCAAAAATTAATTAAAATTTTAAGGAATAAATATCAGCATATGTATATTAAACTGAAAATGCACATTTATTTCAGTATATTCATTTGAATTTTTCGCTAAAGTACGTATTATATTCTGACTTTTAGAAAGTATAGGGGTTTTGAACCCTTCTCACATTAATTTCTGCTCGTTTTGAGTTTGACTGTTATTTATTTTGATTTCTATTCGTGTTGGGTTTCATTTATTTATTGATATTGATTTTTGGTAATTGTATGCTTGGTAGATTATTTGATTCTATTTTTGTTCATTTTTGGTTTAATGGAGTTCTTTACTTTTTTTGAAAAACTTATTTTGTGGAAAAAGTTTTTTTTTTATTAATTAGGAAGGAAAAAGTGGTACTTCAGTAATGCAGTAAAAATACAATATCTAGTGTAAAGTCACAGTTTAATGGGTGATAATAGGGGGTTTATTACTGAATATGATTGACATTGATTAATATTTATTAAATATAAATGATAAGTGGGTAAATAGTCACATCTTGAACGGGACTGCATTCTGGATACGACTGTCACCTCTTTGGACGGTAGCTGGATACGAGAGTGACCTCTTCGGATTGACGCTAAGATAGATTTTACGGCAGCATTAGTGCAAATGATTAGTCGGCATTAGTCGCAGCATATGCAGCATTAGTCGTAATTCTGACTATTATACAGTTTAAGGCAATTTAATCTGAAGTGGGGGGCTAAATTATTTGTCAAGTATTGTTAATTAAAAATTGTTTGATTGTTTATAAGGGTTTGCGATGCAATTTGTTTCATTTTGTTTTGGATTCTAGAGGTTATAGTAGTGAGTTTTGAATACGAGAGGCTAGAGTACTGAGGCTATCTGAATTCGATTCTTGTTTCTTCTTTTGTTTTTGTTTTTTGTTTTTTTTGTTTGATATAAAGGTTATATTAAACGTTAAAGGATAGAGGAAAAATCAACGTGGACTAATAAGATTAAAATATTGCAAAAGTTTTTGTCCGAGGAACGATTATTTACCCTATTAATTATTATTATTTTTTATTATTATTATTATATATTATTATATATTATTATTATATTATATTTTATTTATTATTATTATAATTATTATTATTATTTTACAGAGCTGTCAGTGGTGAGGACGCCCAGGATAGGAGTGATCGTACCATCCTAATGCCATGGGTGAAATTCTTGTGGGAATCTTATCGCCAGTGTCTTGAACTTCTTAGAACTAACGTCCGAGTCGAATCTTTATACCACTATGTGGCTAGAAAGGTATGTTGGAGGGTTTGTCATTGTTTTCAACCTGGAATGTCTTGATTTCCTTAAGGGGTTAGAGTCGTTAAGGAAAATTAGGCGCTTGTGTTTGCCTACAGCTTTTATATAATCAAACTCAGCCTAATCAGCAAAATCAAACTCAGCCTAATGAATAATTAGTAATCTATTCATGGCTTTTGAAATAATTATAATTAATCTCAATTAACCAAACAAATAATTAAGCTTTAATTGTTATTTATTATAAGGGAGACTGGCAAGGATATTTTGTCGTTTTTTTATGAAGATACAATGCAAAGGTATTTTACACAATCAAGGGGAAAGGAAGACCCTCTCGATTATTTTTTAAATTAAGACAGAAGACATAGTCATTTTATTAATCTAGGCTGGGAGGATGAGGGGGGGGATTAAAAATCGTGGTAAAACCTTCCAAAAGATTCAACTATATTTACTGTTCTTTCACGAGCGCTGTTCGAAAGAATTGTAAGTTCAGGAGAGCTATAAAGAGGTTGTTTCCGTGAATATAGTTTGAAGTATATCAGTATATATTGCTAATGTATCAAACATATAGAGACTAACATGTGTTCCCGTTTTCGGGGGTTATAATGAGAGAAAGGTTGAGATGGCTAGGGTACCTTCTGCGGATGAAAGATGACAGATTACCGAAGATTGTCCTTTTCGGCCAACCGTCTAGGGCTAAACGGAAAGCAGGTCATCCGCCGTTGGGGCGGGAGGGTGTAAAGAGAGAGGCTTTGAATAGATTGGGATGGGACACAGAACATAGTTAAAAAAATTTGGGCTGCTAACGATTCTATGTGGGTTGTATCCCGCTAAAAACGAGGGCTAAAGAAATAAAAGTCTTTATTACAGAGAATTGACTAAAAATTTAGACTTTGCTTATCCATAAAATTTCATTTTGTCGTTTAACATCGCCATAAGAAAGACCATCAGAAGACAAAATGGCTCAGAATAATCTGCTTCAATGTTTTGTAATAACGAAATTAATGGAAAATACTGATGTCGCTTGACAGTATTCCCAATAAAATATACAATATTGCCAAAACTTAAAAGGAACAAAGAGGACCACGCTTTGTCAGTTAACCCGTTACTAGGAACCTTTTTCTGTAACTTAGTAGTCATACTAGCAGTTTATACGACTAGTGGGTTCAAGCCACTGCAACAATCTTTTTCACTTTCTCAATAATTTTGAAAAGAAGGGTGAGAAATGCCATTTCGGATCGATCCTATCCGAAAGTTATATTAAATTAAGCATAACTTGTGAAGTAATGAGGTTGTAAGGGGGTGGGGGGGTTCGAAGTTTCCATGTCAGAGGTAATTCGAAAGCTATAATCTTTATTCTATCCTTGTGCTACTGAGGAATAGGCCTAAGTACGATCGCCAGGATACATTTTTCATTGAATTGTCATTTGCTATTAAACTTTGTCAATGCTCTGTACCATGCCAGAAGATTTGTGAGGTTTCTAATTCATTAAATTTTCTTTGAGTTTTAGATTTGTTTTCTTCAATCACAATTATTTTCTTTTCATTCTGAATTTGAGTTAATTTCTGTTTCAAATGAATAAGAAAAAGTAATTAGTTTTCTTACGAAAGACTAGGAACGAAATTAAAACTTCATAAGAGTATAAATTATTTTTTTGTAAGATATCAAATATAGACGTAAAATGTAGATAAATTTTATGGAAAATACAGGATGTTTATATAAAGAGCCGCAAGAATTGACATTTAGGACTGAAAGCGAGGAGACGAGCCGAAGCGTTTTGTACATTTTGTGAAAATTAAGCACTTCACTTAAAAAAAAGGATTTCAAACCTTCAAAATGTATTTCAAAAGTCTGAGACCAGTTTTTAGTGGGTGGATTTGACCATAAATTTTTTTTACATTATTTGCAAGGGAAAAAAATATTTGAGCGTTAAGCTGCTCTGTTTCGTCTGCCATACTGACTTTGAAAAATATAAACTGGGTTAAGAATGTAGAAACTTAAACATATTTTAACCTATTGCTTGCAAAACATTATTAAAATACTTATAATGAGGTGCTAATAAGACTTTTTGGTAGTATTTCGTTCTTTCATGTTAACTATACTTATACACTCATGGTAAGTTCAGATACACTGGAAAAAAATAATGTATAACTCTAGCTGAAGAAGAAGATGTATTTGTCTTGCTTGTATTTGTTTTTTATATACTCATATAAAAATAAACACTACAAAAGTTAACTTATTTGAATGTTTTTCTAAAATTCAGGAAACAGAACTGCTTGTAAAAATGATTACACCCACCGCAGTTTTTTTTTGTAATCGGTCATCTCCATATAGGTTTAGTTACAAACGTAAATTTAAACTGTTAGGATGTCCTTATTTATTTTATATATTTAATGTTTTAATTAGAGCCTTCAATGTTTTTTTTTCGAAAAAATAGTATTCAATATAAGTGGTTAAATCATGAAAATATACATATTCGTTTTGGGGTCTTAGCTTGTGTGAAATTTTATGTTTTGTAGATAGGGGTTTGGAATTTTGAACACCTTCAATAACAAAAAACTATAGATACGATAGATAAGATTTGTTGCAAAAAGCCTGCGGGCCATAGCAACACAAAATACAGCCTACAAACAAAGCTTAGGAACAAAATGTAACTTTCAATAGTATAAACCAAAAAAAAAAAAGACAAAAAAGACACACCAAGGTCCAACATTTTAACCGTCAAACACCAACCATAATAAAATTCAATTCCTAAAAACCATAAGATAACATATATATATATTTGAAGTTATATGTAGATTGTGGATTAAAAGAGGAATCCCAAATGTTGAGACATAATCAGATAATTACAAGGAATAAGACATAGTTATAATGAATAATTACAAGAGAAATAAACGTAGATGAGCAAATTATCAAGATAGTCATATTTTTTCAGACTTAATCTTTTTTTTCAGGGGTTCAGCTTTTGCGAAGAGTACAAACGCAAAACTGAGTTTCGCAAATTGTGTGACAACTTAAGAACTCATTTGCAACATGTTACCAGACAAATTCCTGGTGGCCCAAATGTCATCAATTTGCAACAGCCAGAGACTCAGCAAATGAACCTGGAAACCCGTTTAGATCAACTTGATAAGGCTATTAAAATGGAACTTTGGACTGAAGCCTATAAGGTAGATTTTGGTCTTAGTCGATCATAAATTTTTCGTTTTGTTTGCCATGTCTAGATCACAGTTCCCACCAGCACTTAGTGTCTTGTAATACAGTGCTGGTTGAAAGTTTGACTTAAAGCTAGAAGTTGAAGACCCTTAGAAAGAGATTATTTAACTTGTTTTTTGGTTGACAAGTTTGTACTAAGGGAGTGAATCATTATTAAAAAATAAACCGTGAATACACGGGGGACGGTTTACACCCCTGGGGAGAGCGGAGAGGGTAGAGGATAGGATTTCTGAGACCCATGAATTTCAAAGCTCGAATCCCTTAAAAATTTTAAGCAGCCCTTAAACAAATCTGCGCGTTGAAATACAAAACATGGGTTTTTCGGTGTATAAATTTCAAAATTTTCAAGGGAAGGGTCTCTTTGGACAAATCTTGGGCTTAATGGTGCTCCCACCTCTATTAAGGTAAGCATACGAACACAATCTTACATTTTACATTTAAAATAGGTCAGAAGTAAATGGCGAGCTGCCCCCCCCCCCACCGGAATCGGTCCTTGTGCTTCCTGTGCTCATCAAGTATGTGCACTCATGTTGAAACTTTATGCTGCGATCGTGTTGAATTTTTTTCATGCGCTCGTGTTGAAACTTTATATGCGCTCGTGTTGAAACTATATGCGCTCGTGTTGAAATTTTTTATTCGCTCGTGCTGAAACTATTTGTGCTCGTGTTGAAATTTTATATGCGCTCGTGTTGAAACTTTATTTGCGCTCGTGTTGAAATTTTATATGCGCTCGTGTTGAAACTTTATATACGCTCGTGTTGAAATTTTATACGCGCTCATGCTGAAACTTTATTTGCGCTCGTGTTGAAATTTTATATGCGCTCGTGTTGAAATTTTATATGCGCTCGTGTTGGAACTTTATATGCGCTCATGTTGAAATTTTTTATGCGCTTATGTTGAAACTTTATTTGTGCTTGTGTTGAAATTTTATATGCGCTCGTGTTGAAACTTTATGCGCTCGTGTTGAAATTGTATATACACTCGTGTCGAAACTTTATATGCGCTCGTGTTGAAATTTTATATGTGCTCGTGTGGAAACATTATATGCGCTCGTGTGGAAACATTATATGCTCTTGTATGTGCATTTTATATGTGCTCGGGTGGAAACATTATATGCGCTCGTGTGGAAACATTATATGCTCTTGTTGATCCTTTGTGTGTGCTCGTGTTGAAATTTTATATGCGATCGTGTTGAAATTTTATATGCGATCGTGTTGAAATTTTATATGCGCTCGTGTTGAAATTTTATATGCGTTCGTGCTGAAACTTTATTTGCGCTCGTGTTGAAATTTTATATGCGCTCGTGTTGAAATTTTATATGCGCTCATGTTGAAACTTTATATGCGCTCATGTTGAAACTTTACATAAGCTCGTGTTAAAATTTTGTATGCGCTCGTGTTGAAACTTTATATGCGCATATTTTGAAATTCTGTATGCGCTGTTGTTGATACTTCATATGTGCTCGGGTGGAAATTTTATATGCGCTTGTGTTGAAATTTTATATGCGCTTGTGTTGAAACTTTATGTGCGCTCGTGTTGAAACTTTAATGTGCTCGTGTTGAAATTTTGTATGCGCTCGTGTTAAACTTTATATGAGCTCGTGTTAAAATTTTTGAATTGAAACTTTATATGCGCTCGTGTTGAAATTTTTTACGCGCTCGTGCTGAAACTTTATTTGCGCTCGTGTTGAAATTTTATATGCGCTCGTGTTGAAATTTTATATGCGCTCGTGTTGGAACTTTATATGCGCTCATGTTGAAATTTTTTATGCGCTCGTGTTGAAACTTTATATGTGCTTGTGTTGAAATTTTATATGCGCTCGTGTTGAAACTTTATGTCCGCTCGTGTTGAAACTATATGTGCTCGTGTTGAAATTTTATATGCGCTCGTGTTGAAACTATATACGCTCGTGTTGAAACTTTATATGCGCTCGTGTAGAGATTTTATATGCGCTCGTGCTGAAACTTTATTTGTGCTCGTGTTGAAATTTTATATGCGCTCATGATGAAACTTTATATGCGCTCGTGTTGAAACTTTATATGCGCTTGTGTTGAAACTTTATTTGCGCTCGTGTTGAAGTTTTATATGCGCTTGTGTTGTAACTTTATGTGCGCTCGTGTTGAAACTTTAATATGCTTATGGTGAAGTTTTGTATGCGCTCGTGTTGAAACTTTATATGCGCTCGTGTTGAAATTTTATATGCGCTCGTGTTGAAATGTTATATGCGCTCGTGTTGAATCTTTATGTGCGCTCATGTAGAAATTTTTTATGCACTCGTGTTGAAACTATATGCGCTCGTGTTGAAACTTTATATGCGCTCGTGTTGAAATTTTATGTGCGCTCGTGTTGAAAATACAACTTGAAAGGAGAAGATGCACAGCAAGTAGTAGTAAAAATTCTCTCTTTTCCCCTCTATTCTTTGGTCTCTTCTTCGTTTTTTTAATATATAATTAGTGTTATTGTTGTTTTTATTATTCATGGGTCATCTTATGTGATAGACATTAGATCCTAATAAGAGACAATCATGTATTCGTTGTGTTCAATTCTTTTAAAGTAAATTAAAAGCAATTCCAATAACTCAGTGTCTGTTGTTAGCCTCTTTTAATAGGGGTGGAAGAAAAGATTAAAGAAACTTGTGATGATGAGGCAAATAATGATATTGACTGGGAAAACGATATTAGTTCTTATGCTTAATAAATAATAGGAGCGTTTTCATAGTCTCAAATCAGACATTGTAAAGCCTTTCAAATTAACAACTCTAAAATAGTGAAAAGAAAGCTTTTTTGCATGGTGGCCATGGTCTGCGTTGCGCAAGTACCGATCTCTTTATTCAATGCCTTCGGCCGGGAGTGCAATGTGTGGTTAGAGGCAAATCATCCGACGCTTCCCGTATTTTTCCCACAGATTTCTCCTGGTACTCGTTTAGAGCTGGGTCGACTCTGGCTGAGCTTATAGAGTCACACCATTGACCCCGTTCCAAACCAAACAACTAGTGACACCAGGATTTGAACCCCTGGAATCAGGATTTCAAGTCTGGAGCGCTAAACACTCGGCTAGGACGGCTCAAAATAGTGAAGATTGTCCACAAACTGGAAATTCCCGTGTCAGGTATTCTAAACTTGGAAAGTGAGAAAGCATTAGGTGGGGGGGGGGGGGTAATACGGATTATTATTGTACAATTACTTTCTGTTGTAATATTCTATGTAAATTTATTTCTTTATAATACTGTGCAACTGACGTACCTCTTTTGGTCTGGCGGAGGAGATTTGGTGCAAGATTTTACTTTTTGTTTGATTTGTCTGGTCTTTTTGTTTTTCGCTTTTTATTTTTTTCATGAGTTTTAGCTTTTTGTTTTATTTGTACCTTTTATTGTTTCTTCTTGTTTATGCTTTATAGGAATGTGAAGAGTTTTGAAACTCTCTTAACCGTCAAATTGTTGACCAATGAATGGAAAACTAAAAAATCAACGAAATAGGGGATCTGGAAGAATTCTGTTTTTTAATTTTCAGAACAATCCTTTATGTGGCTATTGTAGATTCCGTATCTCAGGAATCTGACATATTAAAACGATCTTGTTGAAGGCATAAATGTAAGTATAAAATGCATTTGACATTTAAAACAAACCTTCCTGCGGTTATAAGAACAAAATGGACAGTAAGATTATTTAGCAAAGATAAATAAATTTAGATTTCATTTGAAAGTAAATTAAAAGAGGGTCTAAAATTTTAATCAAAGATAATTTTAGTCAAAATAATCTAGCCTGTTCTAAACGGGATGCGAGATCATAAGTGACTTGAAAATGCTGATGGATGAGAGCTGTAGGCTGTAGCCTACAGCTTAAGTTTTCTTTCTATCAATAAATCTATTGATAGATAAAATAAAATAATCTATTAACCGTAGGACTGCAGAAAAATTATATAACCGAAACGTCCACAAGGAGCATAAACCTTAGTCATTTACATCCCATAGTGATAATTCTCAGGGTTAAATTGCTCCAAATGACCATAAAAGGGTTTGAAACACATTATTATGGGGACAGTACTTTTTAAGTACATTGGTTTGATCTTCAAATAGAAGAAGCTGAAGAATAAACAAAAAGGGGGTGTTGCCAGACTGATTTCTTGTTAATTAAGCCAATTTACTGCTCTTCTGTGGGTATTTTGTGAATGATTTGTTGATTTTTGGCTGCTTACGTTTCGGCATTAACGTTTTTTTAGAAACTTGTTTTGTCAATTCTTGACAATCCGTTTCTATATATCGTCACTCTCAAAATAAAAAGGGTATATCTGGCAGTTCTTTTTTGAAAATAACATTGTAGACCTAGGTGCTCTAGAGGTTTTTTTCGTTTCCTTTCAAGATATGTGTATCCTTCATAGAAGGTAGGAGAGACCAGTGACAATTGATCGAAACATTTCCCTGTATCCTATATGTCAAAGACAAAGTAACATAATTTTATGCACTATGTACAGTCCTCCCACTGGGTTCATATGAAAAAAGTTCATATTCTTAATCTAGGTTCATAAATGGTTCATGATTTAGAAAAAAGGTTCATATAGTTCATATTTTTCTTGCCATCAGCTGGAAAGCACTTGCGGTTACCGTCTTTTTCCTTATAAAAGACAAGCGAAGCAAATGTGCAAGAGTTTTATTTCAACGATTCAAACTGTAGCACTGCATGTTTTGTGAAAATGTGGAGCTTCCTCCGCGTCGTTTTCTGATTCATGTGCAAAGTCGATGGCTAATCCTCGTTGTTTCAGCTGAGAGACTTGATGAACAATGGGATGCTCTCGATGAGTATCCTGAGATTCATCCCTGAAAAAAGACCAGAATTAACGAAGTCCAACGGATACAGAGAGATATCTAGCAGTCTCGAGTGTACCACAACCAAAATATTAGTCCTCTTTGTCACATCTTTCGGGAAGCTATTTGCTCAGTTTACAGAGTTGTTTCAACGTAGAGAACCACCTATCCACATTCTGTATGACGAAACGCGTCTACAAGTAATGATGAGCGCCAGCCGTTTTGTTAAGCAGAATGCTTTGACTGATATTCAGAAGGAAAAAAACACTTTTCTGAGCTCTCCCATTCAAGCGGGGATTTTCTTCCATCCGATAAAATAGCATGCGGTGACATTGTGGAAGATTGCCTGTCGAAGGTACAAAAATTTTATGCTCTGAACTTCAGGAGTAGTGCCAGAACTGCTTATCTGGCCGCTTGCCGCCATGTTGAAGAGAAATCACAAGGTCAAAGTGTCCTTCAGCATTTCCGGTGCCTGCGACTGGATGATTCAAATCTGGAGACAAGAACAAGCAACTTTGTGAAAATCGTTGGATTTATGCCTTTCCATGTGAATACTGAAGCTGTCAGGGACGAACGGAACTTTCTCCAGCTTGAACCGAGTTTGCCTTAGAACATGACTTCATCGACGATTGATGTTTTATGGAACTTGGTTTCTAGTCTAAAAAACTATCAAGGACATACAAAATATATTCCCTTGTTTCAAAGATAATAAAATCAGCTCTCTGCATGTCGCATGGGAACGCTGACGTCGAACGTGATTTTTCCCGGTCAGGACAGATCTTGACTGAGAAAAAATCATTGATGAAAGTGAAAATGCTCAATGCTAGACTAGTAGTCTCTGATGCTCTAAAGAAGTTTGAGAACAGGCCCGAGTTAGTCCCTATTACCAGAGAGCTGTTGAATTTAGGGCGAAATGCGTGCCAGAGCTATAAACTGTACCTGGAAACTGAACGATCTAAACAGGCTGAATAGGAGTCCAAAAGGAAAAGAAGAAGAAGAGGAAAAAAAGAGGATGTTATCTGGGAAGAAGATTATTGAACACCTTGAAAAAGATTTGACTGAGAAAAAGTCAGTTGAAAAGGAGAAGAGACAAGTAGTAGAAAGGCTTCTTCAAGAAGCTAATGTGAAGCTGGAAAAAGCCATAGATACCAAAGAATTTTTAGAAATAAGCCTTGTACAAAGTATGATCGAAATGAAAACTCATGATAAAACAACACCAAAAAACACAAAGAATATCTGCACCAGTGATGAAAACACCAACTGCCGCTTTTTGTATTCACGGACAGTATCTGAGGTGGACATATCATAAATTTAGGTTCATAATTGGTTCATAAAAAAGCGCAATCAAAAGTTAATAAAGTTCATATTTTTGTGGTCAAAAGTTCATAAAGTTCATATTCTTCACTAAAAATCTGGTGGGAGGCCTATATGTATCAAAACGACAACCTCGCCACATTTCTTTGTTTTTCCCCCAGTTGTGCCCCTATTGCCAGTTCTTTAAGCAAATTTTATGTCAAAAGTACATGAAGCTTGTCAAGTAAAATGCGGCCGATTTCATTTGCAGATCTCATGTGTACCCTACAGTTACATGGCCTGTGAGTCAGTATCTGATTATTCTTCAAGCCTCAGCGAAAATATCCGGTTTTTTTTTCTGTTATGCCCCAATGCTCAACTCTCAAAGTAAATTTTTTCCCAAGGCTAAACGAAAAGCAGGTCGTCCTTTGTTGGGGTGGGAGGATGTAAGTAAAGATTCAAGTGGAATGGGAACTTCCCGAGAGGGTTTAAAGACGCAGGCTTGGAATAGATTGGGATGGAGGAGAAGCTTGCGTTGCTGTGTTGACCCTAGGCTGTCTGGTGCTGCATTGAGTTGTTAGTAGTAGTAGTAGCTTGCCCCTAATATGTAAGTCTATAATCAAGTTTTATTTCGAAAACAAGGCGCGTGGAATTTAACTGGTAAATTGGGGCCATAAATCTCATTTGTACTCTATACTTGCGGGACCTGCGATTCAGTGTCATTTTTTAGTTGGCTTGGTTTTTTGGGTTTGTTTAATAACGGTTGCTCTAAGTAAAATTGAATTATTTGTGAACCACAATTTTTGCTATTTTTCTTCAGCTCTGCGCCCATATCCAATTTTCAATGTAAATGTTTTTCATTTATGCCCCCAACCTAATTCTCTAAGCAAATTTTCTGTCAAATATAATTCTCATAATCGATTTACAAGAAACTCATAGGTAAATTGCGGCCATATATTTCATGTATACTCCACATTTACGAGAGGTATGATTCAGTGTTTCCTAATCTGGTTTATTTTGTTTTTTGAGTTTTTTAAATAATGGTTGGTCGAAGTAGAAAGAATTAGTTGTAAACCACAGTCAAATATTTATAGCTCCTTTGCTTCCTGCTTTTAGTTTTAATTATTGCTATTTCTTTATTTCTTTTGTTCAAAACAATATTTATTTTAGGCTATTGAAGATATTCATGAGTTTACCGTACTGTCAAAGAAGACTCCATTGCCGAAAATGTTGGCGAACTATTATGAAAAACTGGCTTTGGTTCTTTGGAAAGCAGGAAATCAATTGTTCCATGCAACTGCGCTTTCTAAATTGTTCCAGCTTTCTAAGAGCCTCAAGAAGAATATTACTGCTGAAGAGTTGCAAGAGTGAGTATTAAAGCTAAATCCTATTTTTTGGCTAGGATCAGAGAGGGGTGTAATTTCTTGCACTTCTCAAATAATGAAAATTGTAGGATCCAAAAGTATGGATCATGATAGGTCAGGGGTCAGCTCCCTTAAGTTCGGAATAATAGGGTTAATATATTTTTTTGAGGGAGGGGGGATGGAGCGGGTCGTGAGATAAAGGGCCAGGGGTCAGCTTCCATAAGTTTTGGAATAAAACATCGTTAAAAATTGAGGAGGGAAAGGGGAGTTGGATCGGGCCTTGAAGGGTCAGGGGTCAACTCCCAAAAGTTTTGGAATAAAATGTAATTAATACATTTTTTGAGGGGGAGGTTGGATAGGGGTTCAACTCCCATAAGTTCTGGAATAAAATATCGTTTTTTTGTGGGGGGGGGGGGGGCTGGGCCATGAAAGGCCAGGAGTGAGCTCTTATAAGTCAGGGGAAAATATCATTAACATATTTCTGGGGGAGGATTATGGACGGCAAGAGGTCAGCTCCTATAAGTTTTGGAATTAAATATCGTTAATATTTTGGGGGGGGGGGGCATAGAGGGCCAGGGATGAGCTCATATAGGTTTTGGAATAAGTTTTTGTTTTTTTTTGGAGGGGGGGGGGGTTCATGGAGGGCTAGGGAGTCAGATACCATAAGTTTGGAATAAAATATCGCTAATAGTTTTTTTGGGAGAAGGGGGGTCAGGCCATGGAGCAGCCGCGTTTCAGATGGAAATTGTCAAAAGGAAATAGTCGAAAATTGTCCAGAAATTGTACATTTAGTATTTTTAACCTATTTTCCACTTCTCCAAGCTATTTTAGAACGGATGAATTAGGCCAAGCTTGCGTAGATGAGAAGAAAAAGACATTTCAATAACTTATCTGTGCTTTTTTATGAGGGAATTTTAGCAGAGGAGAGAGAGAAAAAATAATAACTGTTTCGGAATCAAGAGCTGTGCTTTAGAATTTTCTTCTTTTTTTCTATTTTGTTTTTAAGTTGTGTCCCCCCCCCCCCCATACCCAATTTTCTAAGTAATTGCTTTGTAATATTTTGTAGAAAGATCTCACATCGAAGTGTTTTATTTTTGCTGTAATTTTTCTACTTTTAATTTCAATTGAAAATATAACGAGTTTCTACAAAAAAAACTTCACATCTGTAATTTTTCCCTCTCAAGTTGACTTTGATTTAAAGGTTCTACTTTTTAGTAATAAATTTAAGATCCCACTTGAGCTTTGAATTATCATGCGTTAAGGCATTTTTTTTTTTCATCTTAATTTTTCTTTTTAAGAAGTCTTAGATGCACTTTTTTTCAAGGGCTAATAAAAGCCTCCTGACTCCACTTCAAAGAACCTATAATAGAGCCTAAAGACTTGAGTTATAGCTCCAGTCGGATGCCTCTATAACCTCTTATTGAGAATTCCGATGTGTTATCAATGGTTGTTTTCTGTTAGTGCGTCCGCCAACATTTCTCCGACGAGCTATCTCTACTTGTACCGCCGTCTGCCAAGCCACTTCTCCAACCTACTTTAGAACGGAGGAATTAGGCCAAGGTTGCATAGATGAGAAGAAAAAGACATCTCAATAAATTATCTGTGCTTTTTTTATGAGAGAATTTTAGCAGAGGAGAGACAGAAAATAATAATATTTCTAAAAATTATAATAATTAATAAACTAATTAAAGATTAATAAATCATTGAATTATTAACAGTTAAGTTATAGATTTTAATTATTTTAATCTATTAAATATAAATTTCATTAGGGATTTCATTAGGATCCTTACTAGTGGACTGACTACAAGAAGAACCATGAGTACACAAAGAACAGCTGTGTAAGATATATCTCCCCCATTTGAAATGGTCTCCCCTGGGAGGTTCTATCTGAAAACCTGCCTGTCGATTGCTTTAAATGAAGTTCAACAGCCGCAGTTCCTGGGGGAGAACCTGAGTAAATGGTTGATTGATGGCATATCAGGCTCTTTAGTATTTAGTGCTGCGACATTTGCCATAAAAATAAGAATCTTTACGATCCGTCTTCCTTTCTTCAAGTATCTGTTATTCTTAAAAACTCGGGATTTTCGTTTAAAGTGTCCTTTAAAATGTTCTCTTCATTCTTTTAGAAGATGCATTATAGTTTTCTTGATACTAGAGTCTGTTCTTTTGGTTGAAACTATGTATTCATTTTGCGATCTCTTCTTCATTTAGTCTTGCCACCCGTGTTCTTGTCGCTACTTTGGCCATTCCACTGCCATCAGCGCACCCTGAGTTTGACCGTTTCTTTGAGACAGAAAAGAGTGCTATGGAGAAGCAGCAGAGACTTGCACAGCTTCTCTACCTGCAGCAGGCACCCACCCGCGCTGGACTTATTAAAGACTTGGGGCGCTACAATGTTGTCAACTATGTTCACCCAAAATTGAAGGAGCTTTATGATGCTTTGGAGGTTGATTTTGAGCCGTTGAAGATTTGTGTTCGTGTTGATGGCTCCCTTCAATTTATGAGGGCGTCAGAAGAGCGCTTGATGAAGGACTTGCGAGAATATATTCCAGCTCTACAAGATATAACTCTGACTAGACTTGTGAAACAGGTAAAATATTTTACTGTATTATATAAATGTCTTATATTACGAAGAAGGGATGTAGTCGTGAAGTGGAGGAGTCTCCCTTTGGTTTACCCCCCCCCCCCACCCCCTCCCCATCATAATTAAAAATCTTAAATGATAAATGATCCGGTTGAAGTTACTGACTTGGTAATGATGGTACTGTTGGAAGGATCATTTATTGTATTCTCCTTTTCTTTTTTTCTTTGTATTTTCACATGTTTTTCTTCTTTCTTTTGTATTTTCTTCTTTGTTTTACTTTGTATTTCTGGTTTTTATGCTAGATTTATTTGAAAATTCATGAGAGCTATAAGATCTAGTGCTCACGAAGTTACTTCGAAATATAGTAGTGTATTTTTTCTTTCATTGTCTTTCCTAAGGTATTGGCTTTTCTTTTGGTATGTTTAAATAATTCAAAATCTGTGGATACAAAATGATGAAATTGACTAGAAACAGATTTCTTTGATAATAAAATTATAAAATTGGTTTTCTAGAATAGTTGGAGGGTAGCAAAAATAAGGCCTTTTTTTTTTTTTTTTTTTTTTTTTTTTTTTTTTTTTTTTTTTGTGGAATAACAGAATTTCTTTTATAAATAAGTGACATTCGTAGTGGGACCAACTGTTCAGTTTCAGCATACAGCACGTACAAATAAATCAATAGTCAGCGTGTTGAGGCACTGGTACACCGACGAAAAATCAAAGGTTTAAAATTGACTTCAACAGGACAAGGCCAATGATAGCGAAAAAAATCCCAAATATTTCGGTCTAATGTTCATTGTCCGTCTGTCAACGAATAAAAAGGGAAATGTAGAAAACCAAGACCAAAAACTCAGCTGCAACATTTAACCATAATACCTCAGATTTTTTTTGTTTGTTTGTCGTGATTAGCCAGCTCAGTCATAAAACTATCTTCACTGAAATATTTTCATTATATTAACATGTATATTAATGTGTATCAACATGTATATCAATATATCAACATGTATATTAACATTTTCAACATGTCTGTTTTCTAGTTGGCTCAAATTTATGACAATATAAGCTATTCCAATCTGCTGAACTTGGCTGTTTTCAGTGACTTCTTCAGTCTTGAGCGGGTAATTGTCAATGCTGTTCGTCACAATGATATGCAAATTCGTGTTGACCATCGTAACGAATGTATTCATTTCGGTACAGACTTGGCTGAGTCCCAGAGAGAAGAAATTGAAGAGGGTCCTACCTTACAGCCTATGCCATCTGAAGTTTTCCGCACTCAGTTGATCAATGTGTCAACCACTTTAACTGATTTCTTATCTACAGTCCAGAATGAACAGCGTGAAGTAAGTGGCATTATTATTATAGAGACATGAAATTTACATAAAGAAGCAATGCTTGTATCATCTCATTAGGGAGCTTTCGAATTCAATTTCGGGTCTTTACTGGGTTCGGGTTTTCGGGTTGGCTCCTTAGGATTTTAGGTCATCAATATCTTTGCCACATGTTTTTTTTTTTTTGGGGGGGGGATATTTTTTGTAATTAATATTTATGTGACCTTAGTATTGATTGCAAGAATCTTTTTGTGTCAGAAAACATAAAATCAGTTCCCATTATTCTATTGTCGTTTCTTTTCCATTATTACTTTTGTCTTTTCCTAATGCTAGGGTTTTTATAGAACCAAGTTACAGTTATAATTATTTTTCACTTTTTAATTTTCTACTTGTTGTTTTGTTTGAATGTTCTTTAAATTCATTTTTCGGTGTTCCTTACTTTTTATTTTGTATTTTTTGTTTGTGCATTTTCATTTTTCTTTTATTTATTCCTCTGTGGATTTTTAATGTTTCTAAACGACTATCCCTATCTGGAATTATCCCAATTTGAACTTTTATTTGTTCGCCGCAGAAAGGCAGTGTAGTTTTCGAAAAATACCTATGTCGTTTATACGCGGGTACTAGACCAAACAAGTGTATAACAATATATTCAGTAATTTTTTTTTTTTTTGCAATTCAAAGAAGGGGAAGATTCTGCCTCCTTCATTAAAAATTCAACTTACATTAAGGCAATATTAAGGAGAAAAGTTTTCTCAAGACTGGAAATGAACCCTGTTCTTGGACCCTCTCATCCAATGAACCGGAAACTATTTTTAATCAGCAACTAATTATTTTTTAGTATAAATATCTTTTGTTTTAATTGTAGCACTTTAGTTTATCTGCTGATGATGGTCACTGTATATGCGATCGAAATATCTAGAACTTTTTGCATCTGTTTCACTGTCTAATAAAAGGATCCCTGTTTGAACTTTTTTATTTCCTTCGTCATAGAAAGGCTGTATGGTCTTCTCAAAAATACCTAATGATTCTAAAAATGGTAAAAATAAATTATTTATCATTATTAATATTCCTGATGCAGTTAATGTTCAAAATATTTCGTCACCTGAAGGAGTTTGTGAAATCAGCGAAAAAAATTTCAGAGGCAACGCTGTAGCGCTGCCTATAGTAAAGGCCATACGGATCCAAGGTTTTATTTTTTTTTTCCAGAGGCACTTCATATGGAAGGGGTCGTCGTAGAAGCTTCAAAGGGGGCTCATTTGATTGGAAATCGAGAGTTCTAGTGCCCTTTTTGATAGTCGAAAATGATCGAAGGGCAACTAGCCCCCCCCCCATGCCCATCATTCCCCCAAATATCCGAGCCAAATATTTTAATAGTAATTTTTTGCGTATAGTTGATTCCCAGATAGAAAACTTTTTCTTGAGGAGGATGCTCCCCCACACCCCTCAAGGCAAGGGGTTTAAGTTATGCCCTGGGGGCATATAAGGTTTTTATAGAAGGTATTGTCGTAGAAACTTCAAAACAGGCTCATTCAATTGGAAATTGAAGGTCTAGTGTCCTACTCAAGAGTCGAAAGTTGCGTTATCATAGCGAGCCCCCCTCCCCTCCCACGCCTGATGTCTGCCCATGCTAATCACATCAGACTCTTCAAATAGCCCTTCTTATCATCGGTGTTTATTTCCAGATAGAGAACACGTGTTTGTGAAGGACAATCCCCCACAACGCTCAGGTCAAGGGTTTTAAGTTATTCCCTGGGGGCATATAAGGTTTTTATAGAAGGCATTGTCGTAGAAACTTCAAAACATTCTAATTCGATTTGAAATTAAAGGGCTAGTGCCCTTTTTAATAACGGGAAATTATCGGATTGTAACTCGCCCCCTCTCCCCCCCCCCCACGCCCATCATTCCCTCAAACACATCCAATCACAATTTTCAAATAGCTGTTTTGTTGAGTGTGGTTGATTTTCAGGTAGAAAATATGTTTTTGAGGAGGACACCCCCCACAACCCTCCGGGCAAGGGTTTTAAGTTATGCCCTGGGGGCATATAAGGTTTTTATAGAAATAGAAACTTCAAAACAGGCTCATTCGATTGGAAATTAAAGGGCTAGTGCCCTTTTTAATAGGCAAAATTGATTAGAGTACAACCAACTCTCCCCTCACGCCCATCCTTTACCCAAACACATCCAATCAAAATTTTGAGATAGCCATTTTGTTCAGCGTAGTTGATTTCCAGATAGAAAATTTGTTTTTGAGGAGGACAAGCCCCCACAACCCTCAGGGCAAGAGTTTTAAGTTATGCCCTGGGTTCACATTTTGTTTTTATTGAAGGCTTTTTAATAGAAACTTCAAGAAAGGATAATTCGTTTTGAATTTCAAAGGGATATTGTCCATTTATATTGGCGACAGTTTTTTTAAGGCCCATCACCCCCCCCCCCCTACGCTCATCATTCCCCCAAACACATCCAATCAAAATTTTGAGATAGCCATTTTTGTTCAGCGTAGTTGAATTCCAGATTGAAAATATATTTTTGAGGAGGACACTTCCCCACAACCCTCAGGACAAGGGTTTTAAGTTATGCCCTGGGGCATATAAGGTTTTTATAGAAGGCGCTGTCGTAGAAACTTCAAAACAGGCTCATTCGATTGGAAATTAAAGGGCTAGTGCCCTTTTTAATAGTCAAAAGTTATTGGAGGGCCACTAGCCCCCCCCCCACGCCCATCATTTCCCCTAACACATCCAATCAAACTTTTGAGATAGCCAGTTTGTTCAGTGTAGTAGCTTTCCAGATAGAAAATATATTTTTGAGGAGGATACTCCCCCACAACCCCCAGGGCAAGAGTTTTAAGTTGTGGCCTTGGGGCATTTAAGGTTTTTATAGAAGTTGTTGTCTTAGAAACTTCAAAAAAGGAACATTCAATTGGAATTTCAAAGAGCTAGTGCCCTTCTTTATATTAGAAAGTGATTGGAGGGAAACTAGCCCCCCCCCATCCCCATCATTTCCCCAAACACATCCAATTAAAATCTTGACATAGCCAATCGGTTAAGCGCAGTTGATTTTCGGATTGAAAATTTGTTTTTGAGGAGGACAATCCCCCACAACCCTCAGGGCAAGGGTTTTAAGTTATGCCCTGGGGGCATATAATGTTTTTATAGAAGGCGGTGTCGTAGAAACTTCAAAAAAGGTTCATTCGTTTGGAAATTTCAAGGGCTAGTGCCCTTTATAATAGTCGATAGTGATTTGAGGGCAACTAACCCCCCTCTCACGCCCACCTTTTCCCCAAACACATCCAATCAAAATGTTAAGACAGCCATTATATTAAACGTATTTTTAAGTTGTGTAGATTAGGTCATTGAGGATTACAACTCCTCCAAAGCCCTCAGGACAAAGGTTGTAATATAAAGATTTTTCCTATCCTCCATATTGTTCCGTATGGAAGGGATGCTCATATAAACTTTAGAGAGGACTCATTTGATTGAAAATTGAAAGTTCTTGTTCACTTTTTAAAAGTCAAAATAGATTGAAGGGCAACTAGCCCCTCTTCCTCCTCCATGCCCTAAACGCATCAGATAAAAATTTTGAGATAGACATTTTGTTAAAATAGTTCAAAGTTCTGATAACAAAAACTCCGGTGTCGACACAGCCCACCAGGACCCAGGGGTAGGCATTGTAAGTTATGCCCTGGGGCATAACTTATTAAGGTTTTTTTTTTAACTTATGGGAAGGGGTTTTGTATGGGAAAAACACATAGGAAATGTATTATAATTATCCAATTATAAGGTTAAAATACATAATCTGTGATAGTTGCAAAATTGCTTTGGCACACAAATTCCTATTAAGGTTAATTCCAAACAGTCGTGATCCCTTTGTTTCAGCAAGTCAAATGTTCTAAACCCCCTTATTGGAGCTATTTTTTCAATCCATTCATTGTTGTCAGTCGCTGTTCACAAGTTATGCAAGTTGTCTATTGTTCATATATAAGGTTTTTTATCAAAGAGGTAATCGTATAGACTTTGAAAAAAGCCTCATTCGATTTAAATTGATAGTTCCTAGATCTGTTTTTTAAATTCAAGAATAATCGGACAGTAAGCACCCCCCAATGCCATAGAAACTTGAAACTTTTTGCAATCAAAAACGAACAAAAATTGATTAAAAAAAAAAAATCCGAAAAATAAGTTTTTCAAAGAAAAGTAAAGGCCATTTTAAACTTAACCTCAGGAGATACAAATACCTGTTAAAATTCAAACTCAAAACGACTAGAAATTACTATTAAAGAATAAATGAAACCTTAAACGAACACAAATTAAATAAACAAACATAGTAAAAAACATACAACAAGTAATAATATAAATGAATAAATAGGTCTTAAAGCGAGTAATGCTTAGATTGAATATGAAAATCAAGCTTAAAACGAAAACAAATATTTTACCATTGAAGTATAAATGAAACTTAAAACGAACAGAAATTAAATAAACAATCAATGCGAACAAACATACAATATATATATTAATGTAAATGAATAAATAAATCTTAAAACGAGTGAAACTTAAATTGAAACTGCAAATCAAGTTTGAATCGAATAAAAATAACTACAAACATGAGTTTGGGTATCGTCTCACTGCAGAAGCCAAAAACCTATCTGCGTCATTGGCGCTTTACTGAAAACGAATTATATTACAAATGTTTTCTTTTGTACTTAATATTGAAAATAAACATTATAATTACAGTAAAATTTTGAACTGATGAGCTTTTAGCAATTAATATCATTATGCATCAAATATTCAGTTTAATATATTAGTTCTTTTCAAGGTTGGTCAAGATAAATATAGTTTCACTACAAACAAAATTTGGATACTACCCCCTTCTTTAACTGTTAAAACCTAAAGCGTTTTTACAGTTGGTGCTTCAGCTGCGTCATTGGTGCTTCACTGAAAACGAATTACTCGTATATTACAAATTTATTATTTTCCAGTTCTTACAGCATCGAAAATGAAACTAAAAATTACAGTGAAAAAAAAAATTTTGAACTGATGGATCTTTCAACAATTAATATCATTATATATCTAATTTTTTTTTTTTTAACTCTGCCATTTTTTATAACTAATCGTGTTAGTTTGTTATGAAAACATTCTATGGCTTGTAGGCATTTCTATTTGAGCAGAAAGCTGCACCTCAAACTTTGTGAAACATGCATTTTCTTGCATGAAACACCAAAATATAATAAAATGTCAAGTTTCGGAGTGTTCCACCACTCGCAAGCATGTGCCTTTGGTATTTTTGAATCCGCATGGTCAATTTAGGGTGTGGAGGGTAGGCCAATTCTCGTAGCAGCCCCATTCCGTCGTGGTATGGGTCACATTTTCAAAACCTGGCGTCCGGAATATCATATAATATACCAAGCATACAACTACCCCAAATCAGTATCAATAAATAAATGAAACCCAAAACTAACAAAAATTTAAATAAATATTAGAGTCAAACTCAAAACGAGCATAAATCAATGTGAGTAGGGTTCAAAACCCCTATGCTTTCTAAAAGCCAGAATATAATTTGTACTTTACTGAAAAAAAATTCAAATGAGTTTACTGAAAAAAAATGTGCATTGTCAATTTAATATACATATGCTGATCTCTTAAAGTTACAAAAGTGAAAATATTTCAAAGAATTGTTTCCACTTAAGCGCCAATGACGCAGTAGGTTTTAGGCTTCTGCAGTGAGACGATACCCAAACTCTTGTTTTTAGTTATTTTTATTCGATTCAAGCTTGATTTGAATATTCAATTTAAGTTTCACTTGTTTTAAGATTTGTACATTCATTTATATTAATATCTATTGTATCCTTGTTTGCATTAATTGTGTTTTTAATTTCTGTTTATTTTAAGTTTCATTTATGCTTCAATGGTGAAACATTTGTTTTCGTTTTCAGTTTGATTTTTATATTCGATCTAAGCATTAGTCGCTTTAAGATCTATTTATTCATGTTATATTTATTCAAAATATATATTTATATTTATTCAATTACATGGCCTCGGATCCGGACCCCCTTTTAATTGTAACCAAGGAAGAGTTCTACTCTGCTCTGTCTAAATGTCTGTCAACAGTGTCCCCCCACGATGTCACTGTTCTTCTCGGTGACTTCAATGCTACAGTGCGAGATGATATGGGTGTTTGGCGTGGCACAATTGGACCTGTATCCCCCGACCCACTGAACGATAACGGCCTTCGCCGTTATCGGAGTTGCTCGTGCTCGTAGCTTTCGATGATTAACTTCAAAGTTAAAGAAATCCATATTTTTGGAATCAGCATAACCAAACAATTGTTTTTTTGGTATTTTTTTTAATTCACCTTCTAATGCACTATTTAAGGCGTCTTTCACCACCCCCTCCTGCCTGATTGCCTCCAGCTTCTTCATAGCAGTGGATCTGGAAAGAGCTATTACAAAAAACCGTTCCGACAAATTTGATGAATTATATATATTCATATTTATTCAAAATTAATAAATAGATTTTTTAATTAATACACAGTAAAATAAGAGCCCTATATACAGCTTCATTATTTTAAACTATAATAGGGCTAGATAAAAAGTTTAATTGCATCGTTATAAAGGGTGAACTGGGTCTTTTTAGTTTAAGAAATAAACGGTTAGTACGCATGGTAGGTTATTGGAAAAAAATTATTTGCTGTGCCAGATTATCGGTTAACAAAAAATGCTTTAAATGAAATGCTATTGGATAAAAGAAAAGATTCTTGGCTTGTGCAAATTAAGAGTATTGTAGACAATTGTGGGCTATCTGTCTGGTGGAATGATGGCATTGGACCTGGGGTGGAAACAGGATGATTGCAAAAGATGTAGAAAAGTGGTACAAGATCAAGAGATCCAGGTTTGGCAAGAAGACAGGGTTAAGTCACAATACCTTGGAATACATAGGAAATTTAAAGAAGCCTGGGGTAAAGAAATATGTCTTAAATTTCACCTCTAAAATGTTACTTTAGAATGAGTTTTATCGGTAAGGGGGACTTTTATACCGCTTGGGGGGAGAAGAAAGTGTTTAGGGAGGGTTAATATGCCAAGTGGTCCCTTCACTTGTCCGTTGTGCGGGGAGTCTGAAGATTTAGAACATTTTATGTGTTATTGTGAAGAACTGAAGGTACTTAGAAGGGAAATTTTTGTTAGGGATGTGATGCATAGAATTTCTTTAGAAATTAAAATAAGAAAGCATGGGTGCTCAGAAAAGCGGATAAAGATTTTCTAGATGTTTTCCAGAGAAATTGCTTAGAGTAGAGTACCGGGCTGACTGACCTTATTTCAAATAATAGGCTATACGAAAATTCTGGTACAATACCGCTCTCTAGGGCTATAATGAAAGAAAGGTTGAGGTGGTTAGGGCACGTTGTGCGGATGAAGGATGACAGATTGCCGAAGATTGTTCTTTTCGGCCAACCGTCTAGAGCTAAAGGGAAAGCAGGTGGTCCTCGTCTTGGGTGGGAAGACGTCATAAAGAAAAATTTAAAGGAAATGGGAACTTCGTGGGAGGGTGTAAAAAGGGAGGCTTTGAACAGATTGGGATGGAGGAGGAGCATACGTAGTTTGTTGGCCCCAGGCGGCTTGGTGCTGCGGTGAGTTGTTAGTAGTAGTAGTAGTTGCAAAGTGGATATTAAAATTTTGGGAAAATTTGTGAGCATGGGGATGAGACATAGGGAGGGTTTTCTATCGTAGTGTTATTTTCAAAAGTGTTTGAACTTATTATGTTTTATGTGTTTTGTTGTATTTGTAAAGTCCGTGGTCTATGGGGCTTTTGTGAGAAATATATCACAAATATATCTATATCACAAAAAAAAATTGTTTTTCATCAACAGAGAGCTAAATGTCTACTTAATGTCAATAGAAAATTGCCCAGAGAGTTTACAAAAAAAGGGGATTTGCAGGTGTTCTTCCACTGGATACACCTATCCTTGGGACTAAACTATTTCTTTCTACTGACAAAATTAAAAACAGACCTTCAAAAATTATTAGATGGGGATCATAACAAGGAAAATATTAATTGAAGGGGCCTTAATACAAGCCATTTCTCCTGTACACATTCTTAATGGCTGAGCTTTAATAGACTTTTAGCTTTTGCTGATTGGTTTAATTAAGCTGTTTTAGTTTGCACTTGACAATCCGCCATTCGAATTACCTGAGTCAAAGTTCAAACAGCTAAATTTGCAAAAATTAAACCACTAAAATATTTATACTGTTTTTCACTTTGACCTGTTCGAATTACCATTCGAATTACCAGAGTCAAAGTTTAAACAGCCAGATTTGCAAAAATTAAACCACTAAAATATTTTTTGCTGTTTTTCACCTGTTCCAATATGCATAGAGGGGCTTAATATATTCTTTGAGCTCTAGAGTTATGATTTTTCTGACTGATATTGGATTTTTGTGAGTTATTTCTTTGTCAACTCCATATTTAGTGAAAATCTAGGTAGGCTATTCAGTGTTTTTATTGTAACTTTCTTCTTCTCTTTGCTGTCCTAGAGTCTATGAGTCAAACGTCCCCTTGAACTGTGAGAAACGAACCATTTTCGATTTGTAAAGGTTAAAATAATAAAAAAAAAAATCTAGAATTTCGTCAATCTGAGTATTAGAGAGTTGTGTACATGCATCATTTTAAGGATGTTGGATATTGAGCATTTCTTCCAAAAAGAACAGCCCACTTAACGAGTTTCCTTTGGATTCAGATTTAATTTTTTTCTTGTTTTATTTCTTTCTTGTCCTTTTTCTTGTTTCTTTTTTCATTTCGTATTTAAAACCTTACCTCTTAGTCTTCCGCAAACTAAAGCTTAAACTTTATATTTTACAGAGGAAAAACTATGAAATTCGTGCCAGAATCGTCCAACAATACTTCGACCATGCTCAAAGAGACAGAGCCGGAATATTGGCTCGACAAAAAACCATTGAAGCACGCAAAGAAGAAATGGAAAAGCAAGCCCGTGAAAGGGTGAGTTTTTGTTGGGTTCCATTCTAGATTGTAGGTCGTAGCAACTAGATTAAAGTTTGGAAGTTACTTAACGTTTACGTTAGGAGTCAATTTGATCGGCTCCATCCAAATTATTCCGTTATGGTGGTGCTTTTTGCAACTCTTATAATTTCCTATATGTTTCAATCGGCGTGGTTTATTGGTCAAAAGCAAAATATAGGGCGGACCAAAGCCAACCAATGTAATTCATTCTTTTTTACACTACGGTATACGGACATTTTACTGCGATGTATTGAGCCGACGGCTTTCTGACAATATTTTGAAATGAGGTTGAAGAAAGAAAGAAATAACGGCTGAGGAGTTTTTGGTACCCGGTATTTTTTTTTCAGGTTTACCTGTAAACCTAAAATGCTTGTTTTATAGTCAAATTACCAGTTTTTTTCCCTTCAAGGATGCTTGCACAATATAGTTTACTCGGGTTTGCTAGCCATCTGTAGGGTGATCAAAAAACGTAACAAAAAAAAAAAATAATGAGAGAAAAGACGGGTTTAAACTGAATTAAGCTTCTTCCACTACTTTATTTAAATTAAACTCTTTTTTCTCTTATGCTTCTTTTAAAGTCAATAATCTCTAGGTTGTTTTCCCCGTCGGTTAAGTTTGTAGCGCATTGTTGACTAGCTTTTTGTGAGGTGATAGCTTTCTTATTGCAAAACAAAACAAAACATTTGTTGTAAAATAAAAAATTTCATTTATATCCATAGCAGACCACCAGAACCTGAACATTTCTTTTAAAAATTATACAGATGTAGAAGTACAGACCTCAAACAATGTGGTAAAGAGAGGTTGACCGCAGGTACTTCAGAGGTATATATATTTTTTTAATTTCAAATCATTTTCGAAAATACAAAATCACGTTTGTTCCGTAAAAACTGGTTTACTTCGTAAGGAGCTAAGCATAGGCGATATTGGATATTTTATGCCAGCGTCCCCTCAAGGTCACGCTTGTCGACAAAAAAAAACAACAAATTTTATGAATGAGCAGAACTGTATCCAAGTGGGAGGAGTTGCCGGGTTTGACCCACCCCCTCCCCGAAAATTTTGTCTTACTTGTATAAACGTACCAAAAATGTTATAAACTCATTTTTGAAGTTTTCTTGTACCCCCCTCCCCCCCAAAAAAAGAAAAAAACTCCCGCCCCCAAAAAACAATCCTGGATACGCCCTTGCGAATGATATGTGGTTTTTCTTGATTTTAGCGTCAAACTCATATTTGAGAAGCAGAAACCTAAGATGGCAAGAAACTGGTTAGAAAAGATTGCAACACTTTGAAACTGGTTAGAAAAGATTGCAAGAAACTGGTTAGAAAAGATTGCAACACTTTGTCTCCAACTATTCTTCAAACTAACTAACAATTTACTCGTTGAGAAGAGTTTTATTCATAGCTCATATCTTAGTTTTAGCACCAATAACACGAGATAACACAATAACAATAACACAATGCTAACAATTTAGCAATTTTTGCATTTTCTTGCAAGTTTGCGTTATGTTCTACAGAAACGTCTAAGTAATATAACAAATCTGGCACGGTGATTACATATATCTGAAGCTAATGAACAATATGATACAAATACGTTGTCTATTCGGTCACAATAGTAGCTTCAGATTAGTCGCAAAATCCTCTGTTTTTAAAAAGGATTTTACTGTCTAAAATAAAATTTGAATCATATTTCAAAATATAATTCGGTGAATTCATAAATCAAAGTCTCAGCTATCGAATAATGCCAAAATTGTCATCTTTAGTCTAAAATTGAAGACAGTACACGGTTTATTTAAAAACGGTCAAAAATATGCATAGTGAGCATAAATCTTAATGCTGAAATGCACCGGGAAAGTGTGTAAAGCAAGTAAGGACTTAGGTTGATAAGCATATTTTCCTTGAACCTAGTCCTTGTAGGACTAGGTCCTATATATTACCAACGAGTAGCCGTACTCTTTGGTTGAGCTTAGAATTATTTTTTGCTAAAATATATATTATTTTGTTGACATTTTTGCTCAACCGAGCTGTTTGGTTGAGCTATTTGACTGAGCCATTATTTGGGTTGAGCTCAGCAATATTACCAAAGAATAGCCACACTCTTTGGTTGAGCTCAGCATTATACTTTTGTTGAACCATATATTATTTCGTAGAAATTTTTGCTCAACCGTACTATTTGGTCGAGCTCAGCATTATTTTGGTTGAGCTCAGCAATATTACCCAAGAATAGCCGTACTCTTTGGTTGAGCTCAGCATTATTTTTTAAGTGGAAACAACTGCATTGTGATAGTTTTGGAAGTTACAAAAGAAAAATAATTTAATTAAAATGAAAGTAGAGAGTAACAATAAAACTTAACACGAGCAGAAGTTATCCTGTCGACATGGGGGGCTGCCGTCTCCTGAACATCTCACCCTCTACGACCTGGCTTGACGGGTGCTTTACTGAAAGCAATTAAGGTGCGGCAAATTCGGCCAATTAGTCATTAAATCAGCCAATTAGTATTTTATTCACCAATGCTTTTAAATAAATTTGAATTCTAAAATTACACTGCGTCAGGCATTGTAGTTAAAGAAAATATTAAGCTGTTTGTCATTGGTTTTGTTTTGAGCATGTTTGAAGGACTGCGGAAAAGGGGTATAAGCCGCCCTTATATTCAGGGTAATTTCTGTTCGTTTTAGTTTTTGATGCTACTCTTAACTTTTATTTTAAAAAATATGTTTGCTTGCTACTTTATATTCTGGTTCGTCCTGAATATAAGCGGCTATAATTCCTTCAAGCTCTATAACAAAACTTGACTGTACTATAACTATGGTTGAGAAAAAGGGCTCGTTTGGGTGTTTTAGCGTTTAGAAATAAAATGGAATTTTTCTCGATCAGTGGTAGATTTATACCCCATCAGTTTCACTCCTTATACTTGAGGTAAGATTTTATCATAGTGATTCGATATCTAAGAATTAACGTTTCTTTTTAAAATGCTGTTTTTGCAGATTCAGATACCTATATCTCCTTCCGCTCCAGCATCCTTACTGCATTAATCCATACTCCAATTAAATAAAGTCAGGGGCTAAATTCTTCTTCCCCTTTTCATAATTAGCTAAAGCACCTGCCATTGAAAACTTGGAACTGTGGTCCTAAAAATAAAATTTTAGAAGCCTTTACTGCCCCCACCTCCTAAGAAACATAGACTATAGTCTCACGGAGTAAGCGGTCTGTCATAATGATTAATTTTCTATGATCTACATGTATGTTTAGGGACAAATATATCTCCGCGTCACCTTATAACATTTTAAAGAAAAAATCATGTTTAGTTTCAAAGGGCTAACCTTTAGATCCCGGATGGGGTCGTTGAAGGTAGGATAATTCGGTTGCTTTTAAAGTTTCTATGTAGATTTATAGGATCGTTTGCAAATCAAGTGGTACATGTATCGCTGATATTTTTGCGTCACGTGGGGAAGCTATGGCTCAAATTTACCGGAGCAATTTTTTTTATATATATATAAAGAGAGATTAATAGATATCAAGATAATAGATAATAAGAGAGATATATAAAGAGAGATTAATTAACATAAAGAGAGATTTCCGATTAATAATCCTCTGATTCGATTATCGTTTGTATTCTGGTATTGACAGTCTCGAATCGACCACTGATAAATTTCAGAAAACTTATTTCTATGCAGAACGATTGTCGGGGTAAAACGGATTTAACGAATAATGAACACAACTCGTTTCTTGCGCTTAACGTAAATCCTCAGACGAAACTCGGTCAAATGAAAGGCATAGTTCTATTACACCAAAGCTACTTAAAAACAGCATCAGAACTTTCGATTTCTGTTAGAATAATTCCTTTTTCACTGGTTTGTTACGATTACTGCTGTTTTTAGGTGAATTTCTGCTTGTTATTGGTATTTGCATATATAGGTGAATTTATACGTGTTTCTGGTCTCTACTGATATCCAGAACAAAGAGAATCATTTTCCATACAGAGAGATTATAAAATGGTATGAAAAGTGGCAAATGAAAAAAAAACAACAAAAAAACAGCATAGTATACGACCTCGTGAGTGACTATACCATAAAACAATGCACATTTCAAATGATCGTTAGCACAGAAGACTTACTATAGTAACTGTACTATACCATAAAAAAATGAACATTTCAAATGATCGTTAGAACAGAGGAATTAGTATAGTAACTTTACTCTACCATAAAACTATGCAAATTTCAAATTATCGTTAGCAGAGAGGAATTACTATAGTAACTGTACTATAACATAAAACAATGCACATTTCAAATTATCGTTAGCACAGAGGACTTACTATAGTAACTGTACTATACCATAAAACAATGCACATTTCAAATGATCGTTAGCAGAGAGGAATTACTATAGTAACTGTACTATACCATAAAACAATGCACATTTCAAATGATCGTTAGCACAGAGGACTTACTATAGTAACTGTACTATAACATAAAACAATGCACATTTCAAATGATCGTTAGCACAGAGGACTTACTATAGTAACTGTACTATACCATAAAACAATGCACATTTCAAATGATCGTTAGCACAGAGGACTTACTATAGTAACTGTACTATACCATAAAACAATGCACATTTCAAATGATCGTTAGCACAGAGGACTTACTATAGTAACTGTACTATATCATAAAACAATGCACATTTCAAATGATCGTTAGCACAGAGGACTTACTATAGTAACTGTACTATATCATAAAACAATGCACATTTCAAATGATCGTTAGCACAGAGGACTTACTATAGTAACTGTACTATACCATAAAACAATGCACATTTCAAATGATCGTTAGCACAGAGGACTTATTATAGTAACTGTACTATATCATAAAACAATGCACATTTCAAATGATCGTTAGCACAGAGGACTTACTATAGTAACTGTACTATACCATAAAACAATGCACATTTCAAATGATCGTTAGCACAGAGGACTTACTATAGTAACTCTACTAGACCATAAAACAATTCACATTTCAAATGATCTTTAGAACAGAGGACTTACTATAGTAACTGAACTATAACATAAAACAATGCACATTTCAAATGATCGTTAGAAGAGAGGACTTACTATAGTAACTGTACTATATCATAAAACAATGCACATTTCAAATTATCGTTAGCACAGAGGACTTACTAGTAGTAACTTTGTACTATACCATACAAAACAATGCACATTTCAAATGATCGTTAGCACAGAGGACTTACTATAGTAACTGTACTATAACATAAAACAATGCACATTTCAAATTATCGTTAGCACAGAGGACTTACTATAGTAACTGTACTAGAACATAAAACACTGCTCATTTCAATTTATCGTTAGCACAGAGGACTTACTGTAGAAACTGTACTATAACAGAAAACAATGCACATTTCAAATTATCGTTAGCACAGAGGACTTACTGTAGTAACTGTACTATACCATAAAACAATGCACATTTCAAATTATCGTTAGCACAGAGGACTTACTGTAGTAACTGTACTATGCCATAAAACAATGCACATGTCAAATTATCGTTAGCACAGAGGACTTACTGTAGTAACTGTAGTATAACATAAAACAATGCACATTTCAAATTATCGTTAGCACAGAGGACTTACTGTAGTAACTGTACTATAACATAAAACAATGCACATTTCAAATGATCGTTAGCACAGAGGACTTACTATAGCGTAGACTTGCTACTATGACCATATAAAACAATGCACATTTCAAATGATCGTTAGCACAGAGGATTGACTATATTAACTGTACTAGAACAGAAAACTCTTCTCAAGTCTAATTATCGTTAGCAGAGAGGAATTACTATAGCAACTCTGTTATGCCATAAAATAATGCACATAGCAAAATATCGGTAGCAGAGAGCACTTACAGTCGTAAATGAACACTACCATAAAACAGTTCACATGTCAAATGATCGTTAGCACAGAGGACTTAATATAGTAACTGTACTATACCATAAAACAATGCACATTTCAAATGATCGTTAGCACAGAGGACTTACTATAGTAACTGTACTATATCATAAAACAATGCACATTTCAAATGATCGTTAGCACAGAGGACTTACTATAGAAACTGTAATATACCATAAAACAATGCACATTTCAAATGATCGTTAGCACAGAGGACTTACTATAGTAACTGTACTATACCATAAAACAATGCACATTTCAAATGATCGTTAGCACAGAGGACTTACTATAGTTAATAATGATTCTACGATCAATCAACATTCCTTAGATGGTTGGACTGTCTATTTAATACTTGCGGGGACAGAGCCATTTTAAGTAATGCTTGCATTGGAAGCTCTGAATAAAGTGACACGGGGGAGAAGTGGTTCCAGCTTCGTTATTCTTGGGTGGCTTTGTGTTAAGATGAGTTGTTAATAGTACTGGGAATATAATATAAAAGTTTTTTTTACAATCGTCTTTAAATTTGCTATAAAACTTTCAATCTCTTATCTAGGAATTGGAAGAACAGAAAAAACAGGAAGAAGCAGCTCGCAACCAACATCTCGCTGAACAAAAACGTCTGGATCTAGAACGACAAGAAAGGGAAAAGAAACGCCAAGAAGATGAACTCAAGGCTATAAATGCCAAACAAATTAAGGATAAGATAGCTCAGTTGACCCAGTCTGCCCATGGACAAAAAGTGGCTCAAAGACTTGGCTCTGAGATGGAAAGTATGGATCCTGAGACTCTGATGGCAAGGTATGTACATAAGTTAGCCCCTTTTTGGCTTCTTACTGCTGTGGCCGAATGGTCGTACCGTCGGACCTATTGTTTGGTTTGTAGAGAGAGTTAGTGGTACTCCCTCTAAGATAAGCCAAAAGTCTAGTTAGCTTCAAAGGAGTACCTTGAGGAATGTTGGAAAAAATACGGAAAGAGTCAGATGATGTGCCCCCATTACGTGTGGTATTCCTGGCCGAGGGAAGACACCATGATATCAATTTTTTTTCTTTTTTTAAGTATGAATTTTCTCAAGATTTTTATATTAATAAATACTTTAGGGTAAATAATATGAAGATAGCACGTCTCAATGAATACCTTCACGATGTGTACCTTGTATCTATAATGTTATCCCGGTTGATTTATTCAAGTTAACTCTTTCTATGGAATCTTTTGGGAAACTTCTAATTAAAAATAAATATTTTGGAATAATTTCTTTGGTCACACTGCCTTTTCATATACAGAATTTAAAAAATGAAAATATAGAGAAAACAGGTATTATATACCGCTTTCTAGGTCTATAGTGAAAGAAAGGTTGAGGTGGTTAGGGCATGTTGTGCGGATGAAGGATGACAGATTGCCGAAGATTGTTCTTTTCGGCCAACCATCTAGGGCTAAACGGAAAGCAGGTCGTCCCCGTCTGGGGTGGGAGGACATCATAAAGAAAGATTTAAAGGAAATGGGAACTTCGTGGGCGGGTGTAAAAAGGGAGGCTTTGAATCGATTGGGGTGGAGGAGGAGCGTGCGTAGCTGTGTTGGCCTCAGGCGGTTTGGTGCTGCGATGAGTTGTTAGTAGTAGTAGTATATTTTAAAACAAAGAAGTGGACAAAAAAAATAAGAAGCTTCAAATAATAAAGGAATCCAAATATTCCGACTTCCCGTCCATAAACCTTTATAAAAAAAATTAATTCAAGGTAAATTCAACACAACCTAAAGAAAAAAAAGACAAAAAATAAAATTCACATCTTAATAACTTCCAAAATCACCATGGAAATATCACAAAGATGCACAACAGAATGGCAAATTAGGTTGTTTCTGGTACAGTTGGAGTTACGGTCTGATACAAAGACACGCTAATTTATCATTCTGTTGTGCATATTCGTGCTATTTGCACGGCGATTTGGGAATTTATTAAGATACGAGTTTTATTTATTTTTAGTTTTTCTTTCTTTTTATGCTGTTTTTAATTTAGCTTGAAGTAAAAAAATTCGGATTTCTTTTTTATTTAAATATTGTTGTTTTTGTCTACATTGCTTTGTTTTAAAATATTATATCTATTTACTTTTTATTTTCGATTTTTTAACTCTAGAGGGTCATAGGATGAATGGCTCATTGTTTTGTTGGAGAATGAAGAAAAATTTTCTAAGAATATTCTAGTTTGCCTAAATAAATTAGGCATGAAAAACCTAAAAAATTAGCTCAAAAGAAGCATCATTGAGTAATTTGACAGTTTTGGAACTTTTTTCTTGTGCTAACTGCCTTGATTAAACTCTTTGCCATCACAGGATTCATATTATTATTATTATTATATCTATATAATAATAATTGTATTATATTATAATTATTATTATTATATATTATTATGTATATTAAATATTTTACATTAAATATAAAGAGTTTTTCTTAACAATTAATTAGGCTCGCAAAGTGACATTTTACTATATCAAACCTCCTGGCAAAGATAACTTGATGGCAAAGAACAAAACTGTATTCATTGACCAAAGGGACAATTAAGTTGACATCTCTGAATCGAGAACGGGCCTGACAATATCTTGATGTATGGAGTCAATTGTAGCAGTAGTAATTATTCTATATGGAAAGGTCATTGCATGGGAAATGCTATTGTTAGTTAAATCGTAATGCGTTTCGATGGGTTTTGGAACGGAAGAAACAGGCCTCAAATCGTCGGATTTTTATTTCGTCCTTCGACATTAAAAAGAAGTGCTGAAATTTGGTCTTTTACTGTTTAATAAAAGACAGAAAAAAATAGCCAAAAAAGTTGTTTTTGTCTTTCTTTTTATATATTTATCTCTCATCAGGACTTGATTCATACTTTAAATTTGAAAAACCAAGCCAACTAACTTAGAGTATAACTGAGGGATTGGCCATCTCCAGGCATGTTAAGATGAGGAAGCTGGGGGAATTGAAACAGGAAGCAAATTTGAAAATTTGTTAAATGGAATTCCAAAGTAAATTTTTCAGACTATTTAGAGCTTCATAAATTAGTCTTATATTTTCTGCAGGCTACTCAAGAATTCTTCTGCTCCTCTTTTGTGCACCTTTTTTGTTTTGTCACTTTTATGTTTTGAGTAAACAGCGCTTATCAATAATATGTTATTGTTGCTCAACAATGCTCTCTGCGGGAATTAACTGAAAATGGTTTTGAATATTTAGAATGGAAGAAACAGGCCTCAAATCGTCTGATTTTTTTGTCCTTCAACATAAAAAAGTGCTTTCATTTTGTCTTTTACTGAATAACATAAAAGTCAAATTGCAAAAAAAAATATACCATATAATTCACTATCTAATGCTCTTCTCAAATATAATAATTTTGGGATAATTTTTGGAATAAATAATTTTGACTCGTACTCGTTTTATACTAGTCTAGACAAAGATTTTGAGGCACAATGCATTAAGTAGATTCAGTGTCCCGATACAGTTTTTTTTTTTTTTTTTTTTTTTTTTTTTTTTTTTTTTTTTTTAGAATCTATAGTCTGTTGCGTTGAGTTCAGGTGCTTTCTCATTTTCACCTCCGAGTTAGCCATTATTTTTGTGTATTTCAGGCAACTTGAAGAATTAGAAAAAGAGCGTCGAGAGACTGCTAATCGTTTAAAATCCCAAGAAAAGAAGTTTGATCATCTGGAACGTGCCAAACGCCAAGAAGAGATACCACTTCTTCAAAAGGAGCTTGAGGCACGTCAAGTAAATGAAAAGGAAGAATTCCAGAAAGAGGAAAAGGAAAGGGTCGCTCACATTATTGAAGAAAGGAAAATTGCTGTTGCAAATAAAGATCGTCTTCTGAGAATGAAGGATGATAAGAACGTGTTCTTGGACATGATGATAAAACGGCGACGCGAGGAATATCAAGGTTAGAACCCCTCCACCCCCCTACTCTCATGGTCTCTCGATCTCTTTTTTTATATTTGTAGAGAGATAAATAGAGAGAGGAGAGAGAGAGAGGGGGAAATACATAGTTGGGTTTCCAAGAAAGATAAAAAAAAAAAACACCAACACATGATGATAAAACGGCGACGTGAGGAATGCTAAGGCCAGACCCCCTCGCGCTCTGTCTCTCCTGTATCTCTTGGTTTTTATTATATCTATTATCACAGTAGTTCCAATAAAATATTATGTGAATAAAGAAGGTTGTTATGCCTTCAAGTGAATTTGAAATATAGTTAAATTAGTCAGGTTTAAAATGAAATATTGTTATATGTTTTAATTAAGCATTGACATACTATTCACAACTTGTATTTTGTTTAAAGTAATATAGCAAGCGAGGGGTATATTTTTTATTGTTCATATCTAATTTTTGCCATTTTATATCCCTGGTATTTAATGTATAGTTTTATTTTATTTTTTTTCTAGATTTTTTTATATTTTCATTTTATTTTTTAAAATTTGTGTTGCTTTCTATGCTAATATAAAGGCATGAAACAAATTAAGAGTTATTAATGCAGTACTGCAAAAAGGAAATTCGTCCTAAAACTGAAATTCAATTCAGCTTATACTACTATCAGAGAGCTGAGAATGAAATGCTTTCAAAAGAAGTTAATTCCGTAAATTAAAAAATATTTTTTATTTTATAGTTTCTGATTTGTAACTTGAGTTATATTAAATAATCATCATAAATAAATCCATTTATAAGCAATTTATATTTCATTTATAGATAAAAGTATAAATTACATCTAGATTACATGTTTCATACAGATAAAATTACATGTAGATATAAATACTAGTACAGATACAGATACAGATATTTTATTTATGAAATATATATATTTATATATTTTAAGTGGCCACAAAATACAAAATATATCTATTTATGTATTAAGTGGCCACAAAATACACCTGCGCACATGCCTGGTGGCATAATTGAGTGCATTAAAAATTACAACAAATTATTAAACACCGTTAGCAAAATAAATGAAAAAAAACAAAAAAAAAACCAACAAGTTTGTGGGACAACTGCCCAAATACAAACAAGGTAAATAAAACCAAAGTCAACCATCAGAGATAAACTTCCCCGCCCTTCTTCGAAACTGCTGGTAATCAGCGCACTCTCTAATATCCAGGGGAATAGAATTCCACACCTTTGGACCAATATGCCTCAAATTAAATCCTGCTCTAGTTGTTCGCCTAAACTCCAGCGAGAAATTACACCTCAGTTATGTCAGATATGAAAGACGTTCCGAGTTAAGAGGGAAAATCCCATGGAATTTTCTGTTATTATCAGCTTGCTGCAACAACAGGCTGCCTGAGGCCAACACATCTAAGCAAGCTTTTTCTACCACAGCCTATTCTAAGCTTCACTCTTTAACCCCTCGCAGGAAGGTCCAATTTCTTTAGATTTTTCTTGTAAAAAATAAACTAAAGGACGCCTGAATATTTCGCATTCTTTAAATCCTTTGTCAACGTAAAACGGAAAAAAATAGACTAAAAAGTTGAAAGACAATAGAAAATAACATCAAAAATTCTGACAAAACAAAACAAAAATCGCGAAGAAAAGAGAACGAGGACAACAGTTAGTGAAAAAATAAAAAAAAAATGCAAATATTTCGGTAAAGACCTCCGCTTGACCGTCCTCAGCGCAAAATAATACCGATAAAAGTATCGGTATTACACTCTAAATAACAACGATAATGGTCTGAAAGGATCATATTATTTTCGTTTTGTGTTTTCTTAAGGTTTGGTTTTTTTATTTTTATTGGTATTATTCTGCACTAAGGACAGTCAAGCGGAGGTCTTGACCGAAGTATTAGCATAATTTTGTAATTTTTCACTGGCTTCATTCTAAATATGAAAAAAATCGGAAAAGGTGAAAAAAAATAAAATAAAAATGTCTTTCAGGTCATATAAATGCCTTTCAAGAAATAGGATTTTTTTCAATATCCAGTTCCCCCCCCCCCGTTCCCCTCAGAAAAAGTTTACGTGAAGTGTTGTGCAGGCTGGAACACTGTTATGTAGATAACCTAAACAGATATTAAAAAGTATGCTTTATTCATTACGATACAAATAAAAGTACCGGGAGGCCGCCGGGCTCCAGGTACCCGAATACCGGGGCCCCGGTATTCGGCCCGCAACAGGCTTCTATATATAGATTCTCACTGTCGCTTGTCTTCTAAACGCAGGCAATTTGAGCCTTTTCTTGATGTCATGACATCAAAGGGACCTTAAATTAGAAGTTGGGCCTTTGTAAAATAACATATTTTTTATGGGACCTTTGACTTTTGCCTCGGCTTGTCTTTTGTCATTATGAAAGACATATCGTCGAACCTTAGTTTCTCTCATTTGTTCAGGTGGGACAAAAACTTCTTTTTCTTCCAACGATTTATCTATTCCGGGTTTTTGATTTTCAAAGGTATGGAAGGCATTGACGGCCACCTTTGTTTCTTTTAATTGTTCTGGGGGTGGGACAAAAACTTCTTTTTCTTCCAACGATTTATGCAGTCCATAGTTTTGATGTTCAAAAGTATGGTAGATATTGATGACCTTATCCATGTGAAAATCCAAAACCCAATCATCATCGCTATCATTTTCAATTTGTTTGCTTCGTTACACTTCATAAATTTTAAAATTGCTCGGAAAAGAAGTTTGAAAAAAGTTACTCTGATACAAATAGCGAAGGATTATGGTGCTAAGCTCACCCATTTTAAATTCATCATTTTCAAACGTGTTATTGTTTATATATTGTTGCCAATATAATTGCCTCATATACCTATTGAGAAAAAAAAAATCTATATTTCAATAGTTTTTTTCCCCAGGATTTGACAATGATTATGAAAAATTAAAGAATTTATGTTTTAGTTCTCGACTTATCTTTGAGTTATCTTTTGGATATCTTTCAATTGTAATTTCATGTTTTTTGTCAAATAATTGCTTTAATTTATTGCCAAATCTGAAAAAATGATGTTCTTTTTAGACCGTAAATTGTTAATAAAATTATCTGCGAGTTTGACAGCTAAATAGTCAATCAAAATTTGGCTTTTCGAAAACTTCTTGTAAAACTTGGAAAAATTACTTTGTTTCATGGAATAGGTTGCAAGACGCTAGCATAGCCAAATGGAGTCACTAGGAGTTTTGTTTGGTACGTCTGCTTGGAAGTGACATTTGTGAAGTTTTTATAGGAAAAGTAAATTTAAAGCTAAGGTAAAAGTTAAGTTAAAAAGTAAACTTAAAAAAGAAAAGTAAAGATTTCCCTTAAATTTTGTCAGGAACATTTGAAGATCCAAGAAGTTAAAATCCATAATTTGCTCGATCCGAGAAATTTTGTTTTTACTCTGATTTAAAACAGAAGTGAACCGAACTTTCCTCTCATCCCCACTTTCTCCTCCTCAAAAGCCTCCACTTTCCTTGTCACCAGGAGGATTTTTTTTGTCATTTGAGTACGCGGATTTAACCCCTGTCAGAATCTTGTTAAATTGTACTGTTTTTGTACTTTTAGGGAAATTGGAAGCCTGGAAGATTAAATTTGCTGAACAGCGTGAGATCAGATTGGCTGAGAAACGCAATGAAATTCGCCAGCAACGTCGTGAAATCTTGCGAAGAGAACGAGAAGAAGCAATTACTCGACAAAAAGAGGAGGAGGAACGGATGATTAAGGAAAAACAAAAGAAGTAAGTTTTAATTTTACATGCTAATTGTTATTTATTTTTATATAACAATATTAATCATTTTTTTATAATAAATTTTTATATTTTTAAATTTTTTGTATTTATTTTTATTATTATATATATATATATATATATATATGTATATATATATATATATATATATATACACATATATATATATAGTAGTAGTAGTAGAATATTTTTATTTATAACACGTACATAAATAAATGTCACAAAAACAGCGCACATGCCTGGTGGCATACTTTAGCGCTGAAAATATTGCCAACGAAAATACACAGCCATTTTCTAACTAAATTTTACAAGAACGAAAAAGAAAACCTTAATGAACAAAATGCTTAGCATGTCATAAGATATTTCTTCACCAGTCTTAGAAAATGTCGCTTGTTGCTGCATTCTCGTATATATATATATATATATGTATGTATATATATATATATATGTACGTATATATATATATATATATATATATATATATATATATATATATATATATATATATATATATATATATATATATATATATATATATATATATATATATACGTATATATATATATATATGTATATATATATTCGTATATATGTATATATATATTCGTATATATATATATATATATATATATATATATATACGTATATATACATATATATACGTATATATATACATATATATGTATATATATATATATATATATATATATATATATATATATATATATATATATATATATATATATATATATATATATATATATACGTATATACGTATATATATATATATATATATATATATATATATATATATATATATATATATATATATATATATATATATATATATATATATATATATACGTATGTATATATATATATATGTATATATATATATATATATATATATATATATATATATATATATATATATATATATATATATATATATATATATATATATATATATATATATATATATATATATATATATATATATATATATATATATATATATATATATATATATATATATATATATATATATAAATATATATATATATATATATATATATATATATATATATATATATATATATATATATATATATATATATATATATATATATATATATATACTTTTTATATTTATATTTTAATTTTACACTAAATTTTATGTTTTATATATACTAATTATGTACCTGCACTGTGTACGTATATATCCATACTGACAATGGTAAGGCTTGATTGGCTGGAGAAACCCACATCGTCTACTGCAATTAGTGGTAAGGAATATTTTTATTTCAGAATCTTTTATTTTTCTTATTTTTTTTTCATTTACTATTATTTATTTCTATTTAAAATCTTGCTTAATGAGCTATTTTTTACAGATCTTCAAAATCTGAATCGTCCTCCTTCTTTGTTTTTAGGTGTAGTAAGTTGTGACACCTTTTTAATACCTTTTTGCAAGGCCGTACCCAGGATTTTTTTTCGGAGGGGGTTTTACTAAAAAAAATTGGGGGGGGGGTGTCACAGAAAAAAACACTCAAAAAACGCATACAAAATTTGTTTATTTCCATTTTTGTTACGTTTTTACGAGTCGAACATTTTGGGGCCTTGTCTTTTTGGTAAGACCTTTGATGTTTTTGGCTATTTTCCCCTAAGGAGGGTGCGAGGGCTTCTCTAAAGAGATGTTAGGATGCACACTAATTTATATGCAAATCTGAATATGTCTTCGTGGAACGGTACATTGTTTATAGTTAATTTGTTCGCCCTCCCCCGTCCCGAGGAAAATAATCTAAGGTCCTCTTACAAAATAATTATTTTTAGCCATCCTTATTACTATCCTTATTACCTTATTACATCCTTATTACTTATTACTATCTGTCTGTTATGAGTCACCACGGCCTTCGTAGTAGTAACGTGTTTTTCTTTACTGCCTCTCTTATTAAGACGCTTCAAATCAGTTTGGAATTCACATTAAGTAATTGAATTGGAAGTTCATGTTAAATACATCGCTGCGATCAAGGCTTCAAAAAGCTAATGGAACTTGAAACTAAATATACACCCTAAGGTAAAAAACAACTGCCTTATCTTTCACCTTGTTTTGATCACACAAATAGGCGATCTAAAGACGTGTTTGGGCGTCTTTTGGCCCGTAAAAAATCACCTGAAAACAAAACCCACTTTGGCTTAAATTTTCCCTATTGGCTTCGGGCATATCCTTTTAGAATACCCTTACCCCTCCCCTCCTTATTATACGTGGATATGGCTGTAGCAGCCAGGACCATTATATGAAAACGCTGTGCCCCTGGAAAAATATGAAAAGAATCTGAGACAAGGCCGTACCCAGGATGTTTTTTCGGAGGGGGTTTTACTCTAAGATTGTTTTTTTTTTTTGGGGGGGGGCACAAAAAACCTCAAGAAATGCATACAAAATGTGTTTCTATCCATTTTTGTTACGTTTTTACGAGTCAAGCTAACATTTCGGGGGGGGGGGTTCAAACCCCCCTCTGTGTGCGGTCTTGCTCTGAGATTAATCTAATTCTCGATTTCGTTGCGTTGATATTGTTGGAGCTACTTCTTTTGAAATGTAGAACATTGTGTTTAAAGTTGCAGACCGTAGTTATATTACTACTCGCTACAGAGGAGTAGAGGTATAGAGGAGTAGGAGCCAAATTATCCCCAATACCCTCACTATATGGAAGTAGTTGTAGTCTGCTCCTCTATTTTTTGGTATTTCATGTGCTTTTATTTCTCAACGAAAGTGCTTTTGGGGAAAGCGTTTTTAACCCCATAGAGCCCATGTACAAAACAATGGTTTAGGCCCCCCTCTCTTGTTTTTTTTTCTGAAGATTTTATTTACAATTATCAGGGAACATGAAGAAACACTTCGGCGAGAAAAAGAAGAGCGTGAGAAACACAACCGAGAATTGGATAGACAGGCTGAAATTCAAAGGAAGCGTCAGCAGGAAGTTGAAGAGAAGGAAAGAGAAAAACAAGCCAGGGAAGAAATATCCCGTGAGGAGAGAAGAGGTTTTGGTAGAGGTAGGAATAACAGAGCCAAACATTATTAAAGAGCCATATGCCTTCCACGCATTATTTTTTGCTTTTTTCCTCAGCCTATTCGTATGAAAAGCATGGCCATAGAACTGGGAGGGGGTATTTTTAGCCGACGTTTTAATGGCTGAATGTAATTGAAGGGCAACCATCCACCTCCCGTGTTTTCCCCCAAAATAACCATGGTATCGAGTAAGATAAGATATTTATTTCAAAAAATGACTATCACAAGCCCCGAAGGGCCGAATTCGCATTTCGGGGTCATATAATAAAAAAAACATAGAAATGGCACAACAACTAAAAAACTGGCTAAACAATGCCAAAAGCAACAATATCAGAAAGGCAAAGCCATTCATTAGTCTAAAAAACAAAGTGTCAAATGTAAGAAATTTAAAAAGGCACAAACTAAAACAAAACCAAAAAAAAAAATTGAGATAAAAATAGTGTCAAAAAGGTTTAAAAGAGACTATATAAAAAGGGATGGGAACGGAAGAATCAAACGGACACAAGCATGGGTATCACCAGTACAAAAAAACAACTAGTGGTTTATTTGATCAGTAATGAAGGGGACAAAGGTTTTTTCATATCTGGAGGTTAAACAACGGATGGGGGACAAGATAGGGACGGGTTCAGAAACAGTACGTGGCAGGCGGTGTGTGGATGGGGAATATCTAATGGGGGAAATGTTTTCTGCGTGAGGGTTTATTATTGCATCTTTTGCAAACTGGAGACACAACCTTCCTCTCCTGTGCTCAAGAGTTACCAGCTTGGCCTTTTTTAGAAGGAGTGAATATGGTACCAAAGTTTCTTTAAAAATTATTCTTAGGGCTCTTTTTTGAATAGATTCAATTTTATCTGATTCATCACGGGAGATGCCAGGATGCCAAACTGGACAAGCATATTCAAGATGCGGGCGGACAAAGGAAGTGTAAATCCTTAAAGAATGGGATGGAGGACGTTAAATTTATTCAAGAGCTTAGTGAGAGACATGGACGCATTAGCTCTACGGACAATATCTTTCACGTGGATATCCCACTTTAAATTAGAGGAAATTGTAACCCCAAGTAATTTAAAGGAAGACACAGAAATATCTGGGGGGATAGGGTCAAGGAAGGCAGGAGTAGATTTTAAGAAATGTATCGTCATTATATTTGATTTTGTGGAATTTACTTTCATATTTAGGTTCTTAGCTTCATCCGAAATGTAGGTTAGAATTTCAAGGGATCTCTTTTAATATTCCTGTGGCATACTTCGAGGATCGACAAGTCATTCACGTATTTCCGCCTTTTGGGGAAGTCCTTACCAATATTGTTAGTGAAGACTAGAAATAAAAGTGGCCCCAAATAAGGCTCCTTGAGGGATTTCATAATATATAGGTAGGAAGTTATAGACAAAATTGGTGTATTTAACGACTTGAGATCTATTTGAAAGAAACAATACAACAATATTTACTAACAGAGAATCAAATTTAAAGTTAACCAGTAGTAAACGAATTAGGGTGGTGTTGTCAACCAGGTCAAAACCTTTTTGGAAATCAACTAAGACAAGATTCAGCCAGACATTTGGTTTATCAAGGTTACTTACGATGGTATGCATTAAGTGCACAAGGTAATGGGTGGTGGAAGTTTTCTTTAAGTTACCAAACTGCCGGGTGTCAATACGCGGAAAAATTTTATCCTTAAGCCAGTCACAGAGGACACCTTCATAAAGTTTGGAAAAAACAGAAGTGAGTGTAATGGGGCGAATGTTGGCGAAAGTCAGACTGGTGCATTTTTTTGGGACAGGTGTTATAAAATCTTGTTTACAGCAACTTGGGAATTTACCAAATTTTGTGATGTGGTTGAAAATATTTGACAAAGGCTCAGCAATTTTGTCCAAAAAGGCTTTAATTAAGTCAACTGGCATGTCCAAGGGACAAATACTTGATTTTAAATAAAAGTTCAAATAGGGATAAAATCCTTTTAATAGACAGTGATGATAGAAATTCACAAAAATACCAGATATTTCGGTCACATATACAGTGACCGTCATCACTTCTCTTTGTCTTGTCTCTTGCTAAGCTGAAAGAAACTAACGAAGAAAGTGGTTTTTTCTGTAGTTTTATAGAGCGTAAACTTAAGTGAGTGGCGTATAATACACAGGTACCAAAATTCCTTCCCCCTACGGAAAAAAAACAAAGTTCATAAAATTGTCAAATTTGGAAAACCTTATTTATTACGGGGGGGGGGGGGTAACCGCCTAGAGCCCTTCTAAACAGGTCTGACGTGATATTATTCCTAAAAAAAAAAATTTGTAGCTTGGATCGTTTCATTTTTTTCTTTTTTATCCTATTAATTTGTCCGTTTTACCCTTTTCTAACATTGTCCCTAAGAATTATCTTTTTAGCTTTGACCATTTCATGTCTTTTCTTTGTTATACTATTCCATTTTCTGTTTTATCATTTTTTAATATTCCTAAAAAGTTTTCTTTTGGAGCTTAGACAATTTCACTTTCTTTCTTTTTATCCTACTCATTCTCTTATTATTATTATCCAATTCAATTTTATTTACCATTTTCTAATATTAGTTCTAAAATTTTCTTTCGGAGCTTAGACAATTTCATTTTGTTTCTTTTTTATCCTATTATATTTTTTTTTTCAAATAATATTCCTGCATATTTTTCTTTTGAAGTTTGGGCAATTTCAGTTTATTTCTTATTTATCCTAAACATATGTTTAATTTAACATTTTCTAATATCATTCCTTAGAAGTTTTCTTATAGAGCTTGGGCAACACTGTTGTCTTATATTTAATTTTTTGGGAGCTTGAAAAATTTCATGATATTTCTTTTTATCCTGTTTACTTTTCAACTTTATAATTTTATAATATTATTTATAAGAAGTTTTCTGTTAAAGGTTTGACAGTTTCATTTTGTATCTCTTTTGCGCTATTTATTCCGTTAGAATAAATTTTTTTTTTCTTTTGAAAGACTGCCGCAAAATTAATAAAAAACTTGCTTTACAATCCTCATATTGAAAAAAATCTTGAATTTTTTTCCTCTTACTGATTGATTACTTGTTGTTGTTTTTTTCCAAACTAGAAAGTATATAAGTAACTTACACAGAGAAGTAGTAGTATAGGAATATTAATAGATCACATGTTAATAGAGATATTAATAGACCACAGAAATTGAAGGTTTAATTTCTAAGACTCTTTGTTCTTTTTTATGGCTTTAAGTACCAAAACCAAATATAGTGAAAATTAGCATTATATATATATATTATATATATATATATATATAAATAAATCTATATGGACGTTCAGTCCTTAAAGTCTTAATAATATCGGATTTATTAAAATTAAGAAAGTGAAAACATGAATTTTGTTTTCATTAACACACCCCTTTGATAACATTTATATAGTGTGTTTTGATTCATTTCAACATCAACACAACCCTCACCTGCTATTTGTGATGGCAGTAGTAGTATTAGTAGTAAGCAGTAAAAGTATTCACATTGTGCCTTTTCGGTGTAGGTAACATCCCCTCTTCATGCCCTTGTTACTGTGAGCACCCTTTTGATACATGCATGCGCATAATGCGATTTGATTTAGTAGTATCCGCATACTGCATTTATGTTAGCTCAACACACCCTTCAAAACGCCCAGAAAGTTTCAATCTAATATTCTAAGCCGGGCTTAAGATACTTCTGACACGTCTTTGAAAGCCTGCATGCACATAGCTTGTATCATTTAATGGAACATACCCCGTAACATTTCCTGATAATTTCTTCTTAACACCTTTAGCCTTAGTTGTAGTATTAGTATGCAGATCCACATAGCGTGTTTCGATTTAGTTCAACATCCTCCTTAATATTCCCTGAAAGCTTCACCGTATTAATCTTAGCTTCGGTGCTAATACTAGTAATATTAGTAGCCATAGTAGTAGTAGCAGTTTTTGTTGTAGTAGTTCGTACATAATGCTTTTTGGCTACTTAAACAACTCGCTTAAAATGCCCTGAAAGTTTCAGCTTAATACCCTAGACCAGAAGTCGGCAAGCTTATTAGCCAAAGAGCCAAACATGAACATAAAAAAAATGGGAGCCAGATCTGCTTGTGTTGTAAACTTTTGTTACGCTAAATACGTATTACACTAAATAAACCTGATTTTCATAACTAATAATTATTTGAAGTCTTTACATCTCCCTGGAAAGTTTGAGTAAGTCAGGTTTGTATGTTGTTGTTTTTAATTTTTGGCATGATTCCAAGTTCTCATCAACAAGAGGAGTTCTGTTTACTCTCGATAATGTTCATGCTTGAAAAAGATTGTTCGTATATATATATATATATATATATATATATATATATATATATATATATATATATATATATATATATATATATATATATGCAGAACCTAATAGATAAAACAAATTACTCTATGCTGAACGGAAAAGGGTTACAAGCAAAACACTAAGCAAACCACTTGTGTTTTGAGATCACATTTTTTTCTTCTGCAATATTTCCAATTCAACACAAAAACGTTCGAATTTAGAGGGCGATATCTCTTTGTTTTTTAAATCCAAGAATTGTATTTCAAAGCTACCAATATCAATTTCAAAATAAAAAAAAACTTCAACTGGGTTATCGTAGTATTTTGACAAATGCTAAAGTTGCTCTGATTTTTTAAAATTATTGACACCTGTTGAGAAATGCTTCCCTCATATTTTAAATTATTGTTTTAAAAAAGGTTTCATCAATAGTAAATTGTCTTCGACAGGATTATGTGTTCTTTCTCTTGTAGTTTACGATTAAGCTGATTTAGATGAGACCAGACGTCTACCATGATGAAAGTTTTAGATGCACTGATCATTTGTTAGTTCCGGATAGTGAACTTACTTCTCAAGGAGAAATGCTTTAATTTAAGAAAAAATAAACACGAAACGTTTTTAAACGTTACCTCTTGATAACCAACGTACCTTGTCATGAAGCAGAAGATCAGCGTACCCAGTCTTCATTTCATATAAAAATTCTTTGATTTGGTGATGATTAAGGCCTTTAGCTAAAATGAAGTTGATAATGGCAATCACTAATTCCATAATTCCATAACCTTATAAATACAATCACAATTCCATAACCTTAGAAATTTCTTCCGGAAAAGTTTGCGCACCAAGCGCTTCTTTGGGAATGATACAAAGGTAAAACAAGTATCTCGTGATTAATTTTTTCTTGTATTCACCATCTGTGTACGGTTTCCCTATCTTAGCAATCTCTTGGCTAACAACAAAACTTGTCATATTAATATTGTTGGAAGATTGCATCGAGTTATTAAACACTGAAGTTGACGACTTTTGAATCTTCCGAAGTTGCTCAACTTCTTTCTTGAAAAGTATCTCTCTAAATTTGACGCGAATTTCTCCTTTCAAATGAGACATGTCGGAAGTCCATTTAAGTTTCGAATAATCGCAAAATTCTCAGTCCAAAGTCCAAACATTCAGTCCAAAATTCTCAGTTAAAGTTATCGAGTATTTTGCAATAGGTTGCATAGGTTGCATCAAAACATGGCCAATTGTAGACAGAGTTTTCATCTTTCAGTTTTCTTTGCTTTTTTTTGTAGTCATGTTAAATAGAGTACCCCTAAAGATATACCAAATGTATTCTGTGGTCTATAATAACTCTTTTAAAAAATACAATTTTTATGAATACATGTAACTACGCTAAAAAAAAAAAAAAAAAAAAAAAAAAAAAAAAAAAACACCAAAAATGCAGAGACAAAAAAAAACCGTCATCAGAATCACAGAGCTTTTAATATGACGAAAAATTGAGTACAATTTTGGTCCCGGAACAACAAACATCCATAGCAGGTATAATAAGATCGCATAAAATACCTGTAAGATGTGCAGCTAGGTTGAAGCATACAACAACTTTTTAATAAGACAGGATATCGACAGACACGGTAGATAAGTCAAAACTGTTCAAACTGCAATTATTTGTCTGTGATGCCAATTTGTAATCCCACTGCTTTAGAAAGAAGCATGCGCCCACATGTTTATGGTACCTTCATGTCACACCGGACTACACCAAAAACACAATCAATTTCGGCCGATAGCTTGTATATGGTTTGTGTTAACGTTTACGAAAACTAATAGAATTAAACTCTGTTCGTTAGGTATGTCTACAATGAAAATATTGTCGCATCTTCCGTAGATTTTTGTGCCAGAGCCACTCTTAAGGAGTCAAAGAGCCATGTGGTTCTGGAGCCGCACTTTGCACACCACTGCCCTGTACTATCCCTTGGATGTTTCTGATAAGCCCTTTGGACATCCTGCATGCACAGAGTGTGTTTGGATATAGTTCAACATCCACCTTAACATTCCCTGAAAGTTTTACCGTATTAACCTTAGCTTCGATGGTAATAGTCGTAGTACTAGTAGCAGTTGCTGTAATAGTAGTCTGTACATAGTCCCTTTTGGCTAGCTCAACAACCCGCTTAAAATGCCCTGAAAGTTTCAATTCAATATCCTTAACCGTTCCTAGGATATTGCTGAAGCCCTTTGAACAACCTGCTTGCACAGAGTGTTTTGGTTTATTTCAACATCCCTCTAAACATTCCATGAAAGTTTGACCTTCATATCCTTAGCCTCAGTAGTAGTAGTCATTGTAATTGTAGTAATAGTAGCAAAAGTAGCAGAAGTAAAATTAGTAGCTGTATGCATAGAGTGCCTTTTGGTTAGTTCAACATCCCTCTCAAGACGTCCTGAAAGTTTCAACTTGATTCTCTAAGCCGCTACAAAGAAATTGCTCATACATACTTTTGGCAACCTGAATGCACACAATGTGTCGTGATTTAGTTCAACACCCCCCTAAATATTCCCTGAAAGTTTCACCTGAATACCCTTAGACTCAGTAGCAGTAGTCGTTGTAGCAGTAGGGGTAATAAGCGCATAGTGCCTTTTGGTTAGTGCCTTTTACTAGAGTGTATATATTGTTTTTTTTTATTATTAATTGATCATCCCCCTCATCCATCCCTTACAGTTCCACCTTCCTAATCCATTTCTGAGATATGCCCTTTTGAAAACCTACAAGTACAGAGTATTTTTTTTATTTTTTTTTATAGTCCCTGAAATTTTTACTTTCATACCCTTAGCCTCAGTAGTAATAGGAGTCATAATAATAGTAGTAGTAACAGCAGTAGTATTAGCAGCAGTGTTACCTTTTGGTCAGTTTAACATCTCCTCATCATGTCCTGAAAGTTTCAACTTGATACTATAAGCCGTTTATAAGATATTGCTGATACACTCGTTTGACAAACGGTATGCAAATCGGACCTTTTGATTTTGCTCAACTTTCTCCATAATATTTAATTAAATTTTCTCCTTAATATCCTCAGCCTTAGTATTGCAATAGAAGTAATAGTTGTAATAGCAGTAGTAGTAGTGGTGGTGGTAGCAGTAGTAATGGCGGTTTTAGCGTGCATATATTAACTTCTGATCAATTGAGCATCCCCCTCATCGTTCTCTGAGGGTCCCAACTTAGTACCCTAAGTCATTCCTCAGATACGCCTTTTTGACAATCTACAGACACACAGTGCGTTTTGATTTGTTTAAACATTTCTCTCAACATTCCCTGAAACTTCGTTTGAATGCCCTTAGCCTTTTTGGACAAAAAAGGTCAAACAAGCCCCTTTTTTCGATAACAAATACTCTATGTAAACAATGGGCGAATTGTATAACTTATATCCCTTTCCTCAGGGGCAGGGGGTTATCCCCAGAGACATAGTTATTTGACCTTTCGCCTTTGCTGAACAAGATGGGTACATAACAATTTTTATCTTATGTCTTTTGGGAAGAAAGAGGTGGATGGGAGGGGACTAGTTGCTCTCCAACCACTTTTGACTCTTGAAAGGGGTAGTAGAACCCCCAATTTACAATCGAATGAGCCCTTTCCGAAGTTTTTACCACAATTCCTTCCTTACGAAGTGCCCTGGTGAAAAGAAAAAATAAATAATAGTACATTGGGTACACTTTGCTCTTTACTTAGGCAGCGCCAAGTGCTGCCTATGATTAGGAAAGAACAGCACTTAAAGTTTTAACAAAAATGATCTATATGTAGTAAATTTGGTTTTGATTGTAGTATATGTATGCTGCTTCTTGAAAACGACGGCCAATTCAAGAACTCGTGAAAAAATCTATTACAAAATCAAAAAGTTTACAATGAAGAAAAAAAAAATGATAAAAGATCCAGCCAGTGCAGAAAAGAAGAAAAGTATGCATATATTTCGGTCGAGACCTCCGCTCAACAATCCTCAGCGAAAAAGGAGAAATAACGAGAGAGAAAAATAAACACAGATAAAGATCCTTAGGACAATACAAAAACAGAAAAACCCCTAAGAGAATCTATTGTCCTGAAGACTTTTATCTTTAATTTTTTCTCTATCACCTTTTTTTCACTGAGGAGGGTTGAGCGGTGGGCTCGATCGAAATTAATGCTTACTATTCTTCCTTTTTTTTAGCTAGAACTATCTTCGTTGTTTTTTTCTTCTTATTAATCTATTTATTTGTGCTTAGCCAGTGTGCTTTTTTCCTTTTTTAGCCTTTTTTAACTTGCTATTCTTCCTTTTTTTTAGCTGGAACTATCTTAGTTGTTTTTTTCTTCTTATTAATCTATTTATTTGTGCTTAGCCAGTGTGCTTTTTTTACTTTTTTATCCTTTTTTAAATTGCTATTCTTACTTTTTTAGATGGAACTATCTTCGTTGCTTTTTTCTTCTTATTAATCTATTTATTTGTGCTTAGCCAGTGTGCTTTTTTTCCTTTTTTAGCCTTTTTTAACTTGCTATTCTTCCTTTTTTATCTGGAACTATCTTCGTTGCTTTTTTTCTTATTTATCTATTTATTTGTGCTTAGCCAGTGTGCTCTCAGAAATCATTGATGATGTATTAATTTGGGGGGCATTACGACCAACGTTTTGACCTGACCAAGATCTATTATGACTGATATCTCTCATTCTGGCCCTGGTGTATACGAAGTGACAACGTGCGCAACCAGTTGATAGTTAGCGGAATTGAAAGGTGTTAACGGCCATAAGTCTTGAGTCCAATGGAAAGCATAGTTGGCCTGTTAGACAAGCTAGTGAAATTATCAGGAATATTGACTGTAAATAATACTTGAAAATTGACCACGCTTCCATTGTCATAATCAATGTTTTTCATTGATCGATTTTTCAATGCGTTTCAGTCGGTGACTGCGTGTGAATGAATGCGTTTCAGCGCAAGATTTTCAAAAATACTTCATTTCTTGAAGTTATTGACTATAAAAGGAAGAAAAAAAGTTAAATTTGAAGTTATAAAGGTTGGGTGTGTAATAATTCGAATTTAACGTCAAAACCCACCAGAAAAAAATTAAGAAACAAATACTTTCAACTATCAGACTGAACTCGCTAATACTAAATAAAAAACACTGATAATGCCAAATAATAAACTATAAACACTTTCCACTATCAGACTGAATTTGCTTTAAAAAAAAAAAAAAAAAAAAAAAAAAAAAAAAAAAAAACAACTGAAAAATACACCAAAAAAGCAGAGACACTTTCCACTAGCAAACTGAATTCGCTTATTAAGCCTAGAATTCACAAATGTCGCAAATAACTGCCTGGCAGCTAATAATGCTAATAATGGAAATAAACAATGAAAAGCGAAGTTATCTTCGTTTCCCAGCTCGCAAACCAAGGCCTTAGAATAAATTAAAACAACTAATTTTTAGAGGATAAAGATATTTGAGTAAAGGCCTGGCCAGACGCAGCATTGTTCAAAATTAAAAACGGTTTTATCTTTTAATAGGCTAACTGCCATCTTGGTTAAAAGAATTTTCTTTGTTGATTGTCCATATGTTACAGACGTTTTTCGTCAAATTCGTCAAAATGTTTTATTTGATGACGCTAACTTACCGTTTGCACGCTTGCGCTGTAAGAAAGCGCTGCATCTGTCCAACCTATCAATAGTCATAATGAAGGCAAGCTATGTATGGAATTTCAGCATTTTTAAGCCTTTTTTGCTTCGTCATAGAATTCAAATAAAATAAGGATAAAAAAAATTAACGGTTCTTAAAATCATAAATATTGCTAGTTATTTAAGTTGAGTATATTAATTTCTTTGCTAATATCTGTTTGTCTTGAATCATCCTTTTGGTGAAAAATAAGCTTCAACTTTTCAGTTTCCACCTTCCACTTTTTTTATTTTCTTTTCTGTAGGCTGTATTAATACGGTTGCATCTTACACGAGCTTCTAAATTAGTTTTTTTTATATATAGATTAACAGTCATTTTTATAGTTTGTACACTGACTTAATAAAGGTTGAATGATTATCTCAACACAATTTCACTCAATACACTACTTGATGACTTGCTCAAAGTACAAAAAAATCTTTGGATTAAAGAGCAAGATATTGACTAGGGGGCGAACCCAATCATATACGTAGTGATTTCTGTTCGTTTTAAGTTATCTGAAACATTTTATCTGAAAACACCGGCTTATCGTTTCTGCCGGTGGTGGAAGAAAACACTACGTTCATCCATCCCTTAAATAGCCAGTACTCATCAGGGTTGTCACCACTGGTGATTTATCACCAGATCTGGTTTTATTTTATTCTCCTGGTGATTATTGACCACCGATTTTTGGTGATTTTGGCGAAAAACACTGGTGATTTTCTTGCTGAAAAACTGGTGATGTTTATTTCGTTGTGGTGGCAACCCTGATACTCATTATGAAGGCGAGCGATAAACAACATTTCTGTATTTGAAAACTTTTTTGCTGCTTCGTGGGATTGAAATGCAATAATATAAATATAACAATAATAAAACATAAATATAGTAATAATATATAAATGGACGAAATTAAAATAACAAAATTCAACGGTCATTAAAATCCTAAGTATTGCTAGTCATTTATGCTGAGTGTATTAAATTCCTTGCCAATGTTTGTTGTTGATTGAGGATTGACTCGTGTACTTATATAGATATCAAAAGTAGTTTCCACTTTTATTATAATTGCAAGGTATAAAATAGCTCTTTATTAAGGGCAATTTAAGTATAGGGGTTTTACGTTTTCTCATATATCGATAAACTTTAATCCTTTGCTTGATGATCCCCTTTTCTAAATTTGTCTTGTTGTCCCTGTTCTGCTTTCATATTTTGTTTTTATATGAAAAAAGTGATTATTGTTTTGTTTGATTTATTTTTGGACCATGGAAAGGGAATACAAGATGGAACTATTCCTTCCTGTAAAATGGTTTTAGTTAAAGATTCTCAAAATTACTCAAAAAATATTTGAGTACTTAGCCTCTCTTTCTTTTAGAAGCCACATCAGAAGACAGCTGGCGCAAACATCATTCAGGACCGGTCGATACAACGGTGAGACCAGAGCCGTATCGTGCACCTCAGGGTAAGTTTCTTATTGCTGATCTGTATTCTTCCTTTTCGAATCTTTAAATTCATTTTAATATAATTGCAAAGTATATCTTCTTTTTGCGTATATTTTGTTTTTACTTGAATTTTTTGACGCAATTCTTCATTTTTTGCCTCTTTAGAGATTGCTCTTTTTGCCTTTGTTCTGTTTTTATTTTGCTTTACAGTTAAATACTTCGATATAGTCGTTAAATTTTTTTATTAAAATTAAAAAAAAATTAAGCTAATAACGTTGTATTTTTCTCTTGTTTACAAATCACTTTATCGCTTTGTTTGAAGTCAAAATAGAAAAACAAAAGTAGTGAAGTGAAAACAACACAACATAACAAGCAAATTCCATATGCTCCAAATGCAAAACCAGAATTAGAAATAGATTGAAAGACGCGAAAAAAGGAGATAAAAATGAATGTTTAAAGAGTAAACCACAAGGAATTACAAATTTTAACTAATCGAAAAATACCAAAGGTAAATTTCCCCAGAAACATGTGTCATACACACAGAGAGTATTTACCCTTTAAGTGTCGAGAAAAGTATTCATTTACATATGTATGGTACTCATATAGTACATAATATGGTACTCATATAGTACATATGTATGGTACCCATATAGTACATAATATGGTACTCATATAGTACATATGTATGGTACTCATATAGTACATATGTATGGTACTCATATAGTACATAATATGGTACTCATATAGTACATATGTATGGTACTCATATAGTACATATGTATGGTACTCATATGGTACATATAGTACTCATTTACATATGTACTTTACTTAACGATTTTGCAGAAAGGAAAAATCCGAAGAGAAAAATTGAACTCTTTCTCCAGCGGAAACCATACCACCATATCACTTACACTTTTTAGCATAAGTGATATCGTTATAGTGCATGGCTTTTCTTGTCAGAGTTGCCAGTCCCTCGAAAGACCACCCATTCAATTAAAAACCAAACTCCATATGGGCACGACATTCTTTTCTTTAGCACAGCAACTCAACTTTACTCCATTTTGTTTCATGGAATTCTTTTCATGTTGTCCACAAGAGCTGAAATTGATTATTAGTCCATTATTATACATGAAATTGGTGCTGAATCCGCTGAAAATAGCTTTGCTGATGTTGAAGCCTATATCAAACTCAAAAGTTTGGCACGTAGGTTTTTTGCTGATTACTAAGAGAGGCCCGAAATCAGTTGTAGGTTATGACTTGAGAGAATTAATTAGAACTTGTGGTCACTTTTTTTATCTATATATTATGTATCTATTTTATATGTATTTTATATGTATATATATATATATATATATATATATATATATATATATATATATATATATATATATATATATATATATATTATCAGCGTTCAATTTTTTTTTTATATTGCACTAAAATGTAGGGAAAAATGTTTGTATAGACTCGGAAGAAAAAAATTGTCGATAATTAAATTATAATAAAAAATAATAAAAAATTAAAAAATAATTTTTAAATAATAAAAAATAATAATAAAAAATGCATTTTATTACTAAAGTCTTGTATATAGAATGGGAAGACGCTTGGACATAAGACAGGATTGAAGGCTCGACTCTAATAATTGGAAAAAAAAATGAATTATTGCAAAGATATGTTACTGAAACAATGGAAAATATTTCTTCATTTTTGTAATTATTATTTTGTTCTTTTATTTCAAAACTCATGAAGTTATTAGTTTTTAAAATTTACTATGTATGTCTTGAAGCTGTCTTGCTGTAGCATTTTCCTTGAAATGCTTCCTCTCACCCGTTTTTTTATTCCGTCCAGAGATTTTGAAAACTGAAGGGGAGGGGACTTTCCCTCTTTTCACTGTACGAGGAAAACTAGTTATCAGAAAGAAGAGCAAATTTTTAACTAAGATTCTTACTTCATATTCATGGTTAACGGACCTGAACATCAATAATAATTCTTGAAATTAAAAAAAAAGATTCACATTTGAATGAAAAGAAACTTTATTGTCTTATTGAAAGAAAATATTATATTCAATGAACAAAGAGCAATATAGTCTTCGTAGATAATTTTCTCGTGACTGTCTTGTAACATAGATAATCACTGTCTTATTAAAATATTTTAGTCGTTTTTAAGATATTTATTTTTACAATTATAATCTTCGTAAAAAAAAAGATGCATTGTGGTAGTAGTTGTAACATTGCAAGAAATTGATGATAAATCATGTTTAATTAATTTTATGTAATTAATTATATAATTTTTTTTTGTAAAAAATCTTGTCTCGTATTGGTGAAAACTGAAAGTTTGACCTAACAAATCCCATGGTTCTTGATAATAGAAATGTAAAGAAAAAAAGACATTTAAAGTTAATACGAATATTATTAATAAAAAAAATAAAAAAGCATTAAACCTAATTAAAGAAAAGGATACTTTATGTTCTCTAGATAGTTTGGAACTGTTTAATTGTTCAATTTCTGTTGAGAAATTTTCATTCTCTTTTACCAAAATGCTTTTCAGGAGTTGAAACACGTCAGGGAAGGTCACGGGATAGCCTGTTGGTTTTTCCATTTACGCCATGCGTTTGGTCTGATTTTTCTTTGGATATTTTATGTTCACGAATATGGAATGGTCTACCAGAGAAATTATGACGAAAACCTAGTCTTGCTTCATTCAAATTATTTTTTTTTAAATATCTGAGTAAGAAGCCTTAATAATAGTAAATAATCTAATAGGATTTTTTATGATTAAAAATAAATGAAAATTGAAAAAAAAATTATAATGTTAAATTAATAATTCTATTTTTGTACAAAATTATAAGCTGTATCAGATCTTGTATTATCTCGTTGAATTTGAAATTTAAGTTAAGTTTTATTTTCGGTATTTTTAAAGTATGGAGGTAATTTGAGTTCATGCTGGTAGGCATAGGGAGGACTGCGACTTCGTGATATACATAACAGTGTGATATAATGTTTCCTCAACAAGATCGACCTAGAGTGCTAATTATAATGGATTATGGCCTAGAATTGGTTTTTTAAATGTCTTTATGAGTATTTGTAATTTAAGTGTAAAGTATTATTAATACGGATCTAAATCTGATAAAGAGACTTGGACAGGGAAGTGTAAGCTAGAAATTCTCCTCGTTCTGTTTGAAAATAGTACACTTGGCCCTAGAAAAATAGTTGACCCCCTCACATCTCCCTAAAAAATGAACGCGCATTTATGTATCTATTTACATTCTTCACATAAGTTTTGTTAATTTTTAGGTGATAGAGCCTATAAGCCCCCTATAAGGCGTTCAGATAAATTTTCGGCACGAGAAGAAGTCAAGTCCCGTGAAGAAGCAAGTCCACGGAAGGGAGGTATAAGTGGCACTGATGAAGTCTCATCTTGGCGCTCAGATAGACGTGCAGAAGACCGCGAGCGTCCTGTCGATCATTACGGAAATCGGGAACGTCGACCGGATACCTTTTCAGAACGGGATCGTTATGCAGATCGCGGTGGACGTTTTGGAGATCGTCCTCAAGAAGGTCATGGCTTTGAGTCTAGAGACTTTGGACGCAAAGACCGTGAATTTGATCGGCGTGAACCGGAAAGAAGATACCTAGATTCAAGAGACCGTGAATTTGATCGGCCCGAACCGGAAAGAAGAAATCTAGATTCCAGAGACCGGGGTATTCGTGAGCCAGAAAGAAGGGATTGTGATACGCGTGAACCAGAAAGAAGAGATCGCGATACGTATGAACCACAAAGAACAGTCAGAGGTGATGGAGACCGTGACGTGTAAGTTTCTTTGTGAGTTCATTTATTTCCAGTTTTTTTAAGAGAGAAGTATTAAGTTTGGAAATTTGCTGACTAGATATATTTCTTAAGCGTTTTCTAACAACAATAGATAAAGCTGAAGAAAATTCAGTAAACTCTCCGTATACTTTAACTGTTTACGTTTTCTGAGATTTTAGTGTCGTAGAATTTTATTAAATCTTAATTTTTTGCGTTCTAAAGAATATTCCCTAAACATGGCGCTCGATATAAAAAAAAAACTAACCTTTTCGCTGTCAAACGCTAATTAATTTCTAAAGAAGTTTAAAATTGGATCAAGTTTATATCGGAATAAACTTCAAGTAGTGTCCTTTTTTTACAAATTGAATAGGGAAGAAAAAAGGGTAAACTCTTTTTTATTATTTTTAGTTTTTTCCGGAATTTTCTTTTGCTGAAGGAGCTGATTTAAGTTACTGGTTTTTTTTTTTTTTTTTTTTTTTTTTTTTTTTTTATTACTAATTTATAGAATTAATTATACAAGAATTTTTCTTTTATTGCTATAAATTTCAAGAGACCTTGGTTAAAAAGTTCAATAATATAGAACTATAATTAAACTAAAGAAACACATAGCCTACATATTTTTATTTAGTAACTTTTTATTATTTTTTATTTAGTAACCATTTTTATTTTGACATATTTTTATTTAGTTTTATATATATATGCTTCTATGGCCTATTCAATTTAAAACTATCAGGTTTCACTGTCCATAGTATTCTAGTAAAAGTTGATCGAGGAAGCCAGTTGATCAATGGCGGATATGTTGAATAATTAATATTAAAACATTTCAAAAAAAATCCATAAATATTGAAAATTAATATATATATCGTATGTTAACCAAGAAAAAGAAAAACGTTTGCAAATTTGCTCTTAAGCTAGATAACCAATTTCATTTAGAATTCTTGGAAAAGAGATATGAAACTTGTACTCTATCTTTTCGTCTGTGTAGGTACGGTAGCTCCATTTAGGGAACTCTCGTAAGTCCGCAAGATCTCTTTAGGGATCTCCTGATATTTTGTCATAGGTGGTCCGGGTCTGAATTGGAAAACTGTCGTAGGGGAAAATAGTAAACTTACGATGGTTTTCAATTAGGTTTTAGTACGTTTTGGACTACCAGTCCTGGGTTAGCAATTATCATTTTGTGATTCAGGTATTTTCACTATGGATGTATGATCATGATAATTGCTTCATAAAATTTTGGTATTAGTTATAAATGTGTTACTAGTTAAGATTATTAAATTAAATTCATTAGTTGAAATATAGTGAAAATGTACTGCTCTCAAATATTTTATTATTCTATTTTAAGAAAGGGGGTTAATTTGACTATTAAGCCAGAGAATGCTCTGGATGTTTTTTTTATTAAGGGAAGTGCTCTTACATTTTCTTCTAAACATCCTCTAGTGACGGGGCTGTTTTCATATTTCGATGCTGATTATCCAAATAACGGGCCATTGAGCCCTTTGGGATATTGTCTTTGTTATTGCTCTTTTATTGAAATAAACGGAACTTGAACTTGATTATTGCTAATTTCTGCTCTACCATCGTTCCTTATCTTCTTGTTTTCAGGGGTCGTGGTGATGAAGGGTCATGGCGTAAGTCGGATTACGGCAGTTCACATTCTGAGGAGAACCAGAGAGAAGTGCGAGAAGTTGGAGACAGAGAAAGACGAGGCTGGGAACCAAGACCTCGCGAGGAACCAAGAGGCTTTGAAAGAGGTAGGAGTGGCAAACTTGAATATTTTGTGTTAAAGCGTCCGGAATTACCAGTGTCTCATTGCTAAAAAAAATGACAAAAATACGTTCAAGTATACCGAAAATCAAAATTTAACGTCTTGGATCTTATGTCTGGCAACATTGACTTCCAACACATTTTTGGATCACAAAAATACTATTAGTCGCTAGAATTTAATTTGAGGCCGGAGGCTTAAGTCGGTATTTTTGTTTTTTTCTGTTTCAAGTAAATCACAAAAAAGATCAATGCCTATCTGGAAAGAATTAATCGTGGATGATGGGGAGAGATGAGAGATCTCAAGATGTTCTTTTGTGTCGCAAATTAATCTACAAGTATTTTTATAGCAGTTCCCGTTATTGCCAGTGTTTCAGCGCTAAAAAATGGGTTTTTAAAATTTATCAAAAATCTTTGGAAAAGATATTAAATGCATTTCTAAAATTGTGGTTTTCATCAATTGCGAACACGTAAGCACGTTATTTAAGCGTATGTTGATTAATATATTTGTTGAAATCCATAGCTGATAACGTAAGTACGTCAACACTGAAAAAGAACAAAAAATGATTAAATGATACAAGGCGCTAGCCTACTAAAAACAGCAACAACAAAAAACCAACAAAACTTCAAGGTCAATGCGATAAGATAAATGCAGCACATCAAGCAATAAAACAAATGGTTAAAATTATGAATAAAATACGATTTTAGCTAAAAATTGCTATAAATTCTTGTTATAATTTTTTTTATTATTAGCTATAAATTCTAATAATAAAAAATATAAAGAATAATAATAAAATAATATAAAGAATTATATTAGCTATAAATTCTAATAATAAAAAATATAAAGAATAATAATAAAATAATATAAAGAATTATTCTTTATAATATAAATATAAATTCTTTATAGGTGGTGATCGTCCTCCTATGAGACAAGTATCCCCTCAGCGCATGACTAGAGATAGGGACATGTCGCCTCGACCAATGGACGATAGATCGGCTGGTAAGTTTGAATAATTCCCCTTTTTGTATATAAGTGCAGCGATTGTATACTTTGAGGGACGACGCAATCATATGCTTATTCTAGGAGCCCCCCTTTCGACTCCTTAAAGCTGTCGAAAATATATGAAAATAATTATGGGAAAGCGGTGAAAGGGGTATTTGCTAAACAAAGACAAATAATAAAGAATTATTAAAATCGAAAGCATACAGTTATAAGTTACTTCTGTGTCGCATGCGTGTGTTTAAATCGTTTCGTTATAGTTAATATTTTAATGTCTTTTTTCAACCTTTGCCTTCTTTTTTTGCTCTTCTGTTTCTCTTTAAAGCTCTGGGTTTTTTTTTTTTATGACGAGGCCTTGTCGAACATAGTCAGAAAATATTAGCAATACAAATTTATTTATAAATGTCTTTGATCATAGGTCCGTTTTTTCCTTTTTTTTCGTTTTATTTTTTTTAAGTCGATTTACATCTTGTTTGACCATAAAGTCCCTATACAGATGTCTTACCCTTGTCAATACTACCTTGGATTTTCCAAAAAAAAAAAAAACGGAATATTAGTAGATACCAAATTATGCTATTTTCAGTCATTTCCGCGCGCGTTTTCTTCATACGAACCTCTGATAATTATTTTATTATACTGTGGTCCATTGGAAATATAATTTCAAATTTTTGATATTTTCCTTATCATATTTTCTTTTCCTTCCTTTAATTCCTTTTCCTTCATTTTTCTTTTCCTATCACACGTTGTTCATGACAAATCCGCTTTCTTTCGGCTTTTTTTATGTAATTTTATTGGCATTTTGAGTCTATCGTTATATTGTTTTCGAATCCCCCTGAAGCTTCGAGTTATATCCTCTCTGAAATGTAATTCTGGAAAACATGTTATTCTTAGTGTATATAATCCATCATTAAGAAGTGATAGAACAAAAAAATATTTCCCTAAAAGCCTGTCAGAAAACTTAATCTAGGCATGGGTGCCCGTAGAGCAGCAGTCAGGGAATTTTTTAATCATTACTCCAAAATATTTTTGTGAAAGTTGATATTACCCCATGGGGAGAGCCAAAAAAATCGCCTCTTTTTAGCATCTTTCATATTATAGCCCCTCATGATAATTTTGAAAAGAAACAATAACTAAAAATTTAATTAAAACATATCAATGTAATACCTGTTACTAGTAATACATAATGGTAATAATATTAATATAGCAATATATATAATAGTAATATATAGCAATAATAATTAATAATAGTATATAATAGTAATAAGTAATATTAGTATAGTAAGTATAACGGTATAATAGTAAGTATAATAGTATAAAAAATAATAGTAATAGTATACTATAATAATAGTATAATAAGTAATAATAGTAATATATATATAACCAATTAAAACCTATAGGGGTACGATTGAGGGTTGACATTCTGGGGTACTGTAACAAATTATAATAATAATAATAATAATGGTGGTACAGACAAAAATTAGAATTGAAAAAATTAGAAAAAAGAATAATTGAAAACATTCTTCCTTCACGTTTTGGAGAAATGATGTTGTTTCGTGTTCGATATAATTGATTCAAAATTGGAACTTTTTGATGTAAGAGCGATTCGAATACAGTCTTCGGCGTTTCATCGATTTCTGTTCTTCGTTTTATGTTCATTAGACTGGAAAGGCCTTGTTCGCACAAATATGGTGTTGTAAATGGCAGCAATTGTTAACCGCCTCTTCATGTACAATTTTGAAAGCCTTTGCAGCTTTTGACCACCAAAAAGACGACAGGTTTAGTTTACTCCTAAATCGAATATGTCTTTCAGTATTAGATCCAAGTTGAAGAATTGCTTCTGCCAAACCCTAAGGTTCTTCTGGTTCGAAGGTTCTTCTCATTTAAAAGGATCTACAATCCAACTGACAGTACTTGTATCAAGATCTGGAATGTAATCTGAAAACCGCTTTCTGAGTTCGATAACATGTCTTACAATTGCATCCTTGATGTCAGCAAAAGTTATATTTTCGCAATCTTTCAAAAACAAAGCTAACCTTTTAAAAGAAGCTTTCTTGTTCTGTTCGACATTCTGTCTCCAATTTTGCAGCTTTAATCCAAACGTTGACGCTATTTCTCTCAATGAAATGATATTATTTTTTTCTTGCAGTTCTTTGTTTAATATATATATACCTAAAAAATTTCCGCTAAATATGCGAGATATGCAACCCAGGAAGAGCTTTTAAACTTTTCTGCGAGCAAGGCCTTACCCCAGAGAAGGGGTTAGGGGGGTTTGAACCCTTCCCGAAATGTTTGTCTGACTCGTAAAAACATAACAAAAATGGATATAAACAAATTTTGTATGTTTTTTTTTTTTGTAACCCCTCACCCCCCTCCGAATTTTTTTTTTAGTAAAACCCACTCTGAAAAAGATCCTGGGCACGGCCTTGTCTGCAGGAATATTTTTTTTGATCAATCATAAAAATTTCGTCTTCAGTTTTAATAGTCCATGCTCGATTTAGTACATTTCCGCGAGAAAGCCACCTTACTTCTGTCTAATAAAGTAGGTCCGTATATTCAGCTTCACCGTCCTGATATAATTCACGAAATAGCCGCGTGTTTAGAACCTGTCCCTAGATAAAGTTTACAATCTTGGTGACATCATGCATGACGGCTTCTAATGTAGATTCTAAATACTTGACCATAAGGGCCTGGCGATGGATCATACAGTGATTAACTTTAATATTTGGGTCTTTTTTTTTACGAAAGCTGAAAAACCGAAAGCTGAACTTATATGACCCAGCATAGCTGGAGCTCCATCCAAGGATACAGAAATACAGTTTTGTTATTTTAAGCTTTGCGGATAGAAGTCATTTACTTTATTATGGACATCAATTCCACGAAACCTCAACTCGAGAGGAGAACAAAACAGAAATTTCTCTTCAAAAATATCTGCAGGAAGGATCTGCACCTTCCTTAGCGAACATGTACCATTAGCTGTGAATTGCTACTAAAATTAGTTGTCTCATCAAGCTAAATAGCAAATTATTTAGCCTGTTTTTATGCGAAAATAACCTGTTCCTTCACATTTTCTGCTAATATAGAAATTCGTTCTTTCACAATTTTCGCAGACAACGGCACTGAATTCAGTTTCTTCGCTTCTTTTTGACCAACCATAATCTCTGCCATTTTTACAACAGCTGGATTAACCAAATTTTCATCTATAGTGTATGATTTCTTATTTCGAGCAATCAACTAGGCTACTTCAAAGTTAGCCTTTGATGTCGAACTCTGATCAAATGTACCAAACAAGTTGCTATTCAATCTTTGTCTTTTAACAGATATTTCTAAATTTGCAAAGTATTCTCGCGGTTCGGAAGACAGGTGTGAATGCAAATTGTCTATATGTTTTTTCAACTGACTTTTTTTGAAAGATTATGAAATAATTTTTTCGTACATACAACACACTGTGGTTTCACTGTACCATTGTCTTCTATTTATGGAAAACCGTAACTAAGGAATTTGGCTTGGTATGTCCTTTTTCTATTTGCTACCATCTGAAGGGATACCTAAATTAATAATTAAAATACTTGAATTAAATTTTCCAATTGCGGCTAACATTCATCGATATATTGATGATTAATGATGGTCTTTGATGATCATTGATGATATTGATGATTGATGATGATCTCGTCAGCAACTAACTAGAAAAACTGGCTCTCTGACTCGTCAATGTATTTTTTGTATCTTGACGGCATGGCATGGACTGAGCAGGTATCCGGGGCTGTGCTTTAGTGCGCAAAGATTTAACTTGAGAACACTAGTGGTTGGGAGTGAGATGGCGTGGCCTGCATATATCGCTAAATTGTTAAAGTTGAAAAAAATACTAAAAGGTTTATCAAATAGCAAATTAAAAATACATACTTTTAATCACAAAAGTTACATATTTACCCCCAAAAATTTTCATCTTTACTCAATTTGGGGTAATTTACCCTGGTTCCCTGACCGCTGCCGTAGAAAATCTCAGGTTTTTTTTTTTTTTTTTTTTTTTTTTTTTTTTTTTTTTTATTGCTATCAATTTTGCATATTTTCTTTATCTCTGCCCTGTTTGATCCTATATTGAACTCAGTCTTTGAAATTACCTTCTAGGTTGGAAGGTCATAAATATCGATATTTGGGGTCAAGTGTCATAAGATCTTTGGATATCCCTCTCAATCCCACTGAAATTGAATTCTTTGTAACCATGTTGATCTTAGTGAAAACAGTAGGGATAGAACGACTAAAATTTTCTCTAAAAGCCTGTTATAAAAGTCAATCTATTAATGGGTGTCCGTGGAGGAGAGGTGATCTTTTCTTTTTTTTGCTACTGGTGCATTGTATGGCCATTTCTATATACTGCTAAAGAAATCAAACGGGAGATGCTACAGTCAAACGGGAGAGACAGATTCCCGATCTGGTACTAAAACAGTTGTTAGAGTGGAATTGGGTGAAAGGGGTGATCTAATGAGAATGTTAAAATTACAACTTGGGATTTTCCAAAGACAGAAAAAGAAGCAGTTGAATTTTTACAGGATAAGGGGTTATTGCCCAAAACAAAAGAGTGTGAAAGTGGACACATCATGACTTTAAACTTGTATGGGAAGCTTATTCGACAATATTGGAGGTGTTGTAAATTTACATTTAATGTATGGTGTGCTTTACCAAAAATTTCAGTCTTTACTAGCACTTTCTTGTTTCGTAGGTCCTAAGCATCGACAATTTGAATCTAGTGTTATAGGACTTGAATATCCCTCTCAATTTTAGATTTTTACCATCTCTAAATGGAATTCTGGCTAACCATGTTATTCTTAGTGAGTACAGGCTGTCACCAAAAAAAACGGACAAAATGCTGCTACATACACATATACACTCTGCGATTTGTTTCATTCGCCTTTGCTATTTTGAATATTGTAAATTTTTTGCTGGGTTTTCCAATTTTGCTTAGTAATATTGAATTGGCTGTAAAATTTAAAATCAAAAAGCCTTTAGAATTAACTAGGAAAGATAGACAATATTTATCGTAAGTTTGAGAATATTCTCTTCAGGCCCAACTTTTCCCATTTGTTTCCAGAATTTAAAGGATGGTTGATATTTTTTACGTATTTTGTTCAGTTCTCTTCTGAAGCATATTGTAAACCAATGATTTGTTTCACTTGCATAAGTTTTTTTTTTAATTTTATTTATGTATTTGATATACTCCTCGATTTTGAAGGAAATAAATATATAGGTGATATATTATTATTGAATATATGATTAAGTTGAAATAATAGAATAACGGGTAAAACTTTTGATTAGGATAGTTTTTTTTTATCAATGTTCACTGTCTTAATTATAAGTAATACCCGCTATTATATTTTCGGTTCATTTTGATTACAAATAGAAAGGCAGTGTGGGTATACGGTATTATTTATGTAACCAAAGATAATAAATAAATAAAACAAAATACAAAAAGGAGATAATTTCTAGAACAGCGTGCTGTATTTTTCCTAGCCAAGAGTTTCAGAAGGACGAGTGTTGGACTTTAGATAGGTTACTGTTCTAAACGAAGAAAAAAATCAAGGTGATTCAGTTGTACGAACTCGACTAAGGTGGAAAAATAACCTTCAAGATGAATAATCGTGTTTTCTCGAAATGATTTTCTCAACAGTTGGACGATTTTGCTCACAGGTTACGAAGTACGGCCCTCGAAACGTGTGTCTTTTAAAAACCTGGCACACAGAATACCAATATTACTAAGGCTATCATAATGGCTGTGGTAACTATAAAAATGTCATTTAATCTCATTCAATCCACCCTAAACTTGGCGTTATATTTGGAAGCTCATTCTGTCTGAGTAGAAAACCAGTTTGACATAAATCTTAAAATAATAATCTATTACATCTTTCAGTATTTTCCTTTATTTTTATGTTTAAAGTGGGTGTTAACTGTTTTTACATTAAATTATTTTCTAACCGCTTAACCGTTTCTATTTTTTTTTTCTGTTTTTGATGTTTTTTAATCACAAGCACTAAAGGTGTTTTGTGCTATATGTTGACTCGTGCTTTTTTTTTCTTTTTTTTTTTCGTTTCCAATTATGATGGAGTAATTTCAATTTATTGAATGTTTTTCTTTTCAATTTTAGAGACCGAAGGATCTGGCTGGCAAACGCAGCAGTCCCGCAGGAAGCGGTGAATTAGTATCTGTTTTTTGTCTATTTTATTGCTTGAAGTTTTTGGTGGGGCAAATAAAGTAGTGTAACCTTGCTCAGAATATTTTTTTTCCCGAGGTTTAGTTCAATTGATGATTGAAAACAAGAACTTATCCTTGTTTTTTTATCGGGAGGGGGGGTACAAAAAACTTTTCAAACGCCTCGAAAATACGTTTTTATGACTTTTAGTAACGTCTTTATGATTTGGACAAACATTTCAGGGGAGGGGGTCAAATCCCCTAACCCCCTCCCCGCCTTCTAGATGCGTTCTTGGTTGGGCATTCTTTGGGCCGCATATTGGGGGACAAAAAGTATCAGTAACGGCAATATGTCACCAGTCTTTTCAAGTAGGTAATTATCGGAGAATTATCTAAGTCGCGTTTGAATTATCGTCTCTTTCGACACGACAAGAAACTTTGCAGTTTTATTTGATTCTCTGTCCGCACGGTCGGTGTTCGATTTGTAGAATTTTGACATAATGTTGGTTTTTTGCTGCTTTCTGACAACAGAAAAAGTGTCTTTATTTGCCTTTTCGACATAAAAATTGTAAATTCAAGCGGCAAATTCAAAATTCGAGGTAAATTGAAGGCATTTTGTTAAAAAGTGACGGTTTATTTCAAGAAATGGCAAGGAGTATTAGTGTTAATTAATTAATTTCCTAACCTTTTCATTTCGTGACCTTGACCAAAATGGTATGATCAGTCTTAATGACGCATCGAGAGCTATCGGTATCATTAAAGGGTCAAGTAGAGATAGCCTCGACCTCCCAGTAGATTGGTTCATAAGAAAAAACAAATGGTTGGCGTTGCTTCAATTACCTAAGAGGAGAAGGGGTATTCCTCGCCTATGGTAAAAGGTGTAACTTTATTACCTCGGAGGCGTATCTTCGTAAGCCATTCATGTTATTCCTCAAACGTACGCCAAAAAACAAAACCATCAGCCCTGTCTTTTGAAAAACCTGATTGATTCCTGTGTGAAATTTTAAGCCAGTCAAACAACAACAGTGCTTAACTTACGAAAGTTGTTTAGTCGACTCTCAATTCAACGAACCCTCTGTTTATTTCTTATGTTCTGTGTTGTCAATTGGTGAGAATGTCGAGGGGAACTAAATGTTTTTCAAATCTAGGGCGGGGGCCAATTCGTCTTTTCCAATGAAAATACCAAAAAAGAGTATTTTGTAATGAAGATATTATATCTCCCATAGAGATATTTTTAAAACTGTAAGGGGAACTCGTGCCCTGTCACCCCTCTCAACTGACACCACCGAAGGCCACAGTGGTGCATCAGCACCACTGATGCTAGTCTTCAAAGTGGTTTGGATTGTATCAACGCCGTTTAGCTAATTTTGCTTTACATGTGTGTGCGTGTAGCTCTCCTGCTACTGGTCATTTCAGGAGAGCTATTCCAAATTTAGATTATAAGATGAAATGTACTATCGCTCTTTTCTTACTTAACTCTTGCGCGCCATCCGTGGGTTGGAAGGTATTTTTCTGGGGTAAAAGAATTATTTATTTTCTAATCTGAGGTTTATTTCCGCCTGTAATCTACCAATATTACTGTAGTTTCTGTGGGCCTCTTCTCACAAAAGTCCCGACAGAAACGTGCCACGACACTGCTGTGACTTGGGGGTCCCACTACACTAGAACAGTTTCTTTTGCAGTGGAAAAAATAGGTAAAAACAAGCAATGTTCCTGTTGTTGATATTCTAAAATACAGTTTTTGTGATCATTGACGCATAGTCAGATTCCGCTTCTTAAGAAAAGCCAGGACTTACATTTACGTCACTCACGTTTCAGAGAGCACATTTCACATCGTGACCGCTGAGAACTGAATTTTGGCTAGCGAGCTCCAAACTACTCAGTCGTACATCATCAGGGACAAACGCCCCACAATTTCTGCGTCTTGTTTTTTTTTTCTTTTCATTGTAGCTTTCAAAACATGTCCAGCTGACTTTCTTTTCGGGATCTGAGTATAAAGTAAGCCTTGGACTACCGTTCGTTTGAAGTCGGACTATGTTGACTTTGAAAAATAAGTGTAAGAAACATAAAGAACATGGGTATTACACATTACTATATTATGGAAACCCCAATGCCAACATATCAGGGACTTTCGATCCAACCCATATATTCGATCCCTGGTTTGTTGTAATTTTTGCCACTATTGGCGTTTTTATTTTCGAGATGGTTCCGTTACAGTTTATTCTTTTGACAGTAACATTGTCTGTATCGTGGTAGTTTGAATCAAACAGTATAGATCTTGAATCCGTCCACTCTCCTCTCATGCTCATAATTTAAGTCATTATTGTTCAAGACTTAGAGAGGGAAGCGCTTTTCTGTCTGATCGTATTATGCAACATGCTAGAATATTTTATTATCTCAAGACTTCTAGCAGGTGTAAGGGAGAAAAAAATGTATAAAAAATCAGCACATGTTTCTTTCCACAGAAGTTATCTGTCAGCTTTGCAACAACATACCCACAAAGAGCTAGACCGCTAGAATCTTCAACCACTTCAAATCTTCCCTGGCAGACATCAAAATTGTAAGTATCTCCTTTTGTATAGGCAAGGCATCGCAACTTGTAACCTCTTTTTATCGATTTCATTGGATTGTATTGCTTGAGAGAATACCTGCCCTTGAAAAGTATGATTAATTCATCAAAGCTAACATACGTACTGGTAGCTGCCAGGTTCCGAAAGCTATCGTTCAATATATTCATCATTGGACGCAGCTTGCCTTTCTCAGTCTGCCTTTCTCATCAACAGCCAATGATGTGTTATGAAGGACATGCGTATGTCGCATGAGTTCGGATATATGTCGCATATATCTCTTGAATTCGGTTTCTGTTCATTATTGAAGTTACAAATGGAGTTCTTAAATCAGGATCACTTGGCCTACTACTACTTCTAGTACCAATTAACAAGCCAATTAAAATGAGCTATTTCTGATTGTTTCTGTGAGCGAGAAAAGGGATATAGCGTATTTCAGAAGTAGTAGAAGTTGCTAAATATCTTGGGGAAATCAGATAAAGGAAAACGGACAGAGTATTGGTTCAGCGGGAAGTGGTGAACTGTAAATCTTAGCTTGAAGAAAAATCATCTATCGTTGTTTGATTTCTTGCTGCCGTACCTTATTACAGAATGTGGTGAACTACTAATTATATTGCTTAAAAATAGTTAAATTTGGTTCAGTCAAATAATAGTCTAAAATCGTTAATATATTTATATGAATGACTTACCATAAACTTGGAATAGTTCTAATAAGTTTGCTGAAGATAAATGTTAATTATTTTAGAATGATAACAGAATGTGGTCACCTACTAATTATATTGCTTAAAAATAGTTAAATTTGGTACGGTCAAATAATAGTCAATAATAGTTAATATGTATATGAATGACTTACCAAAAACTTAGAATAGTTGTAATAAATTTGCTGAAGATAAATATCTGCTAATTATTTTAGCAACAAGCCGGATGAGGCCAACATGGATCCGCAGAAAATGTCTGCCATCTCAATCTTTCCTTAACTACTACTACTACTAACAACTCATCGCAGCACCAAGCCGCCTGAGGCCAACACCGCTACGCACGCTCCTCCTCTACCCCAATCTATTCAAAGCCTCCCTTTTTACACCCGCCCACGAGGTTCCCATTTCCTTTAAATCTTTCTTTATGACGTCCTCCCACCCCAGACGGGAACGACCTGCTTTCCGTTTAGCCCAAGACGGTTGGCCGAAAAGAACAATCTTCGGCAATCTGTCATCCTTCATCCGCATAACGTGCCCTAACCACCTCAATTTTCCTTTCATTGTAGACCTAGAGAGCGGTATTGAACCACATTTTACGTACAGCCTATTCTTTGAAATACGGGCAGTCAGCTGGGTTCTCAGAACAATCCGTAAGCAATTTCTCTGGAAAACATCTAGCAAATCTTCATCCGCTTTTCGGAGAGTCCATGCTTCAGAGTCAAATTTGACCACTGTCATCACTGTAGCCTCCAATATTCTGATCTTGGTTTGCAGACTTATCTTCCTATTCTTCCGGACTTTTTTTAACTGTGAAAAAACACCCTGAGCCTCGGCTATTCTATCTTTAACATCTTCACTGCTCCCACCATCTTTACTAATAATACTACCAAGGTAAGTGAAGCTGCCCACCTGATCAATCTTTTCATTACCCTACGTCACCTTTTCATCATCACTTATTCCTAGCCTTAGTGACTTAGTCTTCCTAACATTAATTTTCAAACCAATACTAGCACCCTGAACTCGCAAAACCTCTAAAACTTCATTCATTTTGCTCACACTTTCATCTAGGATGCTTAAATCATCAGCATAATCCAAGTCTAGGATACTTTTTCCTCCCCATTTGATTCCGTGGTCTCCCATTGCCTTTCCTGTGCTCCTTAAAACAAAGTCCATCAAAATAATCCATATAAAGGGGTATAGAACACATTACTGCTTAACTCCTGATTTGATACAAAACCAGCTGCTACCCTCATTTCTTACCTTAACCTCTGCAGTGTTATTCTTGTACATAGCAGTAATCACTTTAATGTATATATCTGTTAAATCATACAAAGATAAAACCTTTACTAAAGCTCCTCTATCAACAGAATCGAACGCTTGCTCATAATCTATAAAACTGAGGACCAAAAGTGTTTGAAAACTTAGGCACTTCTCAATTATTAACCTAAGAGTGAAAATTTGGTCAACACATCCTCTACCTTTTTCTAAAACCGCACTGCTCTTCTCTTAAATTTTTGTCTACAGCATCTCTCAGTCTAAAAAGTATCATATTACTAAGCAATTTGCTACCTACAGAGACCAGACTAATGCCTCGATAATTACCACACTCACTTTTATCACCTTTCTTATAAAGTGGCTTAATTAAGGTTTTCCTAAAATCGTTAGGTACTTCCCCTTTTTCAAAAATCATATTCATAATCTTCAATAACTTATTTCTAACCTCAGAGCCACCATATTTAAGAAAATCATTTACTACCCTATTAGCACCTGGAGCCTTATTATTCTTTAATTCTTTTAGTACTGTTGCTAATTCCTCCTCACAAAACAAATCTTCCTTCACATCCAAGTTATCACAAACTTTTTCATTTTCCTCTATATTTTTTCCTGCTACTCTATCTCGGTTAAGCAAGTTCTCAAAATGTTCGGCCCATCTCGCTTTAGCTTTTTCCTTATCGCTAATTGCCACCCCATTCCTATCTTTAACTGGGACAAGTCCGGATCGACTACTACCTCTCAATTTGTTAACGTGCCAGTACAATATTTTACTATTATGCCGTCTAGCTGCATCTTCTAAATCCTCGGCAATTTTATCCATGGCCTCCACTTCACAGCTCCTTAGTTCATATTTCAATACTTTCTCCACTTTCTTTACATTTCTTTTGTTTTCATGCGATCTATCACTCAGATAATTCTTGTACAAGTCCTTTCTCCTTTCTAGTAAAGATAAAGCTTTTTAACTAATATTCTTAGCTGCAGTTCTAGCTTTCTCCCCTAAAGCACCTTCAGCAACTTCACAAATTATTTTTCTAAAGTTATTCCAACCATCTTCCACATTATCAAATTTTAAACTCTCAAGTTTAGTATTCAACTGTTCCTGGAAAGTTTCTCTCAAATTCTCATCCTGGAGTCTACTAACATCATAACTTCCCGGGAGGTAATTACCCTTCCGATATTTCAGCTTTAAATTAACCCTTGACACTACTAGATGGTGATCTTTACTTTTAACATCAATAACAGCACTCCTATATACCCTAGTATCTTGTATTGATCCTGCCAGTCTTCGGTTTACTATAACATAATCAATAAGGTTTGCTGTCATACCATCACGTGAATACCATGTTAACTTATGAGCCATTTTATGACAAAACACCGTATTGGTTATAACTAGATTGTTATACCTACAAAATTGCAAAAGTCTGTATCCATTACTGTTTTCTTTTCCTACACCAAATTTACCTAAGCTGGGATACCATCTATCCTTATTTCTACCAACCTGGGCGTTAAAATCTCCCAGCAATAACATCATATTTCTGCCTGGGACCTTGTCTATTTGCTCATGTAACTGTAAGTAAAATTCGTCTGAGTCACTAGTATCTCCATCAGTCGGTTCTATAGGGGCGTATACTACTATAACTGATACCCTGAACTTTCTAGTCATAAAATGAGCAATTAGTATTCTATTCTTAATACCTTCCCAGCGTAAACAAGACTCAGGAGCTTACTTATGCATCATGAGCCCTACTCTCTCTCAATGCATCGTATCCTTGCTGCCTGAATAAAAAAAATTTATATCACCTAACTTCATGCTTCCTGCCCCTGGGATATGAGTTTCTGAAATTCCTAATAGATCCAGTTCGAAGTGTCTGAATTCGTCAGTCAAAATGTCGATACGATAGTCATTTTTTAATGTCGTAACATTCCAAGTTCCAATTTTCATGTTCTTTAAATGATTGAAATTAGTTTCGCCACTGGAAAAGCAATGATCCCGGATAGCAGTGCAGGATGGGGATCACATGTCTTCCCAAGTCTACATGGAAGTGCTTAAGCCGGCTTAGAACCGTACAGCAAAAAGTCCTTGGGACCTCCATGAATGGGGGCTTTGTGCAATCCTGGGCTCATATAGGTCACAACATGGTTTTCAGCATTTGGCAATACTCTTCTATCAACAAGAGTCGACATCCTGCACAGACAATCTTAAGCCTATTACCTCCGACTCATTATATATTCATGGCTTGCTACTACGGGGAGGCAACCCGTAATAGATAAATTAGCTAGGAAGAGATTTTTCAGCCCAAAGACGCCCATCAAAACATACCAAGCCCAGACAAATTACCCATTGGTCAGAATCCCATGTAAATGCGGTGTCGTTTACTCGGCTCTAATGTCCTCAAGGGGTGCCACTCCTCCCGTGGGAAGCGAGTTGACCGCAAGGCCCCGAGTCTTGCAGGTCCTCCGAAAGGGTCAAGGCAACCCTTTGCAGAGGCCGTTGTCCATAGATCTGGATCTTACGCCCAGCCACAGTTGTCCTCCTATAGAGGATCCTCCCGCGATGGTGTTCTGCATCACCATGCAATTTAACCCATTGCTGGGAGAAGGTTTGCAACTCATGGAACTTATGGACAAACCAGTGGGCCCTTTTGAGTGTACATTTGAGGGGCCTTCTTCTTCCTCTGCCTGTATTTATGACCCCGGGCGAGGGTGCCCCAGATTTTTTTATGGACCCCCAGGGACAAGGTCCCCCTTGGTCCGTGCCTCCTATGGAGGTACCCTACATATCTGTAGAGCGTTCCCCTATCGCCACCTGGGGACACGCTGAATGGCCTGGGGGAGGCCAGTTAAACGGATCACTTGTTTTGCAAAGGCCATAACTCAGTGACATATTTAACCTACTACTTATAAATATACATAACTTACTGACTAGGCCTATATAAGTTATATACAGAAATATATAACTCAGTGACATACTTAACCTACTACTTATAAATATGTGTAACTCACTGACTAGGCCTATATAAGTTATATACAGAAATATATAACTGAGTGACAGATTTAGCCTACTACTTATAAATATGTGTAACTCACTGACTAGGCATATAAGTTATATACAGAAATATATAACTCAGTGACATATTTAGCCTACTACTTAAAATATGTGTAACTCACTGACTAGGCCTATATAAGTTATATACAGAAGTATATAACTCAGTGACATATTTAGCCTACTACTTATAAATATGTGTAACTCACTGACTAGGTCTATCTAAGTTATATACAGAAATATATAACTGAGTGACATATTTAGCCTACTACTTATAAATATGTGTAACTCACTGACTAGGCCTATCTAAGTTATATACAGAAATATATAACTCAGTGACATATTTAGCCTACTACTTATAAATATGTGTAACTCACTGACTAGGCCTATCTAAGGTATATACAGAAATATATAACTGAGAGACATATTTAGCCTACTACTTATAAATATGTGTAACTCACTGACTAGGCCTATATAAGTTATATACAGAAATATATAACTGAGTGACATATTTAGCCTACTACTTATAAATATGTAGCTCACTGACTTGACATATAAGTTATATACAGAAATATATAACTCAGTGACATATTTAACCTACTACTTATAAATATACATAACTCACTGACAGAGCCTATATAAGTTACATATAGAAATATATAACTCAGTGACATATTTAGCCTACTACTTATAAATATGTGTAAATCACTGACTAGGCCTATCTAAGTTATATACAGAAATATATAACTGAGTGACATATTTAGCCTACTACTTATAAATATGTGTAACTCACTGACTAGGCCTATATAAGTTATATACAGAAATATATAACTCAGTGATATATTTAGCCTACTACTTATAAATATGTATAACTCACTGACTATGCCTGTATAAGTTATATACAGAAATATATAACTCAGTGACATATTTATCCTACTACTTATGAATATTTGTAACTCACTGACTAGGCTTATATAAGTTATATACGGAAATATATAAATCAATGACATATTTAGCCTACTACTTATAAATATGTATAACTCACTGACTAGGCCTGTATAAGTTATATACAGAAATATATAACTCAGTGACATATTTAGCCTACTACTTATAAATATACATAACTCACTGACAGGGCCTATATAAGTCATATACAGAAATATATAACTCAGTGACATATTTAGCCTACTACTTATAAATATGTGTAACTCACTGACTAGGCCTATCTAAGTTATATACAGAAATATATAACTGAGTGACATATTTAGCCTACTACTTATAAATATTTGTAACTCACTGACTAGGCCTGTATAAGTTATATACAGAAATATATAACTCAGTGACATATTTAGCCTACTACTTATAAATATGTGTAACTCACTGACTAGGCCTATATAAGTTATATACAGAAATATATAACTCAATGACATATTTAGCCTACTACTTATAAATATATGCAACTCACTGACTAGGCCTATCTAAGTTATATACAGAAATATATAACTGAGTGACCTATTTAGCCTACTACTTATAAATATGAGTAACTCACTGACAAGGCCTATATAAGTTATATACAGAAATATATAACTGAGTGACATATTTAGCCTAGTACTTATAAATATGTGTAACTCACTGACTTGGCATATAAGTTATATACAGAAATATATAACTCAGTGACATATTTAACCTACTACTTATAAATATACATAACTCACTGACAGGGCCTATATAAGTTATATACAGAAATATATAACTCAGTGACATATTTAGCCTACTACTTATAAATATGTGTAACTCACTGACTAGGCCTATATAAGTTATATACAGAAATATATAACTCAGTAACATATTTAGCCTACTACTTATAAATATGTGTAACTCACTGACTATGCCTGTATAAGTTATATACAGAAATATATAACTCAGTGACATATTTAGCCTACTACTTATAAATATGTGTAACTCACTGACAGGGCCTCTATAAGTTATATACAGAAATATATAACTCAGTGACATATTTAGCCTACTACTTATAAATATGTGTAACTCACTGACTAGGCCTGTATAAGTTATATACAGAAATATATAACTCAGTGACATATTTAGCCTACTACTTATAAATATGTGTAACTCACTGACTAGGCCTATATAAGTTATATAAGGAAATATATAACTCAGTGACATATTTAGCCTACTACTTATAAATATGTGTAACTCAGTATATACACAAAGTTTGTTGATGTTTTTGGTTTGTATTATTTTATTGTACTTATTACTTTTACTTATTACTTGATTACTTTTACTTATTACTTTTACTTATTACTTGATGTTTTTGGTTTGTATTATTTTATTGTACTTATTACTTATTATTACTAATTAGCCGTTGTTTCACAAGGCCGATTAAAAAAAAGAGCACTCATACAAAATCAGTAAATGTACCAAGAAAGCGGGATTGAACCCGTTTTTCGTAAATATTACTGTTTGAAATGCAGTCAGTATCATATCCAGTAGCTTTCCTGTCAGTAGTATCAAAAAAATGCCGTTGGTGTAGAAGACATAACCGTCGTTTCGTCTTCCAGCTTCATATGTCTCACTTCAATTGTCTAAGTTGCTCTATTATTAATTTTTAACTTCCTTGCGGATTCAGGGGCTTTGGTGGTTTCAGGTTTCTCACGGATTTCTGTTGGGGGTAGTGGAAACGCAGCAGTTGAGAACGGAAGATCTAAGTCTTCAATCTCATCTGAGATACCTAAATCAGAGGAAGCCTCTTCACTCAAAGCAGACTCGTCTGTCGGTGTTTGGTCCCGAAGGTCCTGCTCAACTTCATCGGCCTCATCAAGCCGTGCCTCTTTTTCGGTGTCACTGAGGTCACTGCCAAGCTCGCAGATGTGATAGAAGCAACTTAAATCATAGCTTGTGTTCTTGTATGTTTTTTTTACCTGAAGTAACGGAACTAAATGTTTATTTTGCTGCTATCTGGATTTTGTGGAAGTAACTATTGCGTGTTTGGTATGTTTTACTTATGACAGACAAAGTGTTGCTACTATTTTTCTATTTTCTTTTGTTTTACACTGGCATTTGGTCCGTTTCTTCGCTAGAATTTTTTATTCCTTTTTACCTCGTAAGGCTTTGGTAGTTCAGCATTCAAAATCAAAAAGGAACTGCCGTCTAGGCTAGAGGAATTCAGTACTAATTTAGACTGTTGAGTTTGGATGACTATTTCAGATGCAGATGTACGATATATTTCACATGCGGTATATCTGGTATATTTTATTTATTCAGATACATATACTATTTTGGAATAGTGTTGTAATATTACTAGGCCCTATTCCAGCTTAGTGCTGCCATATTTTTATTCTACTAGCCCTTGTTTCTTTACATAATCTCTATTTACGCAGTTTTTATGCTTATCTCATACGCCTGAGCCAGGGGCGGATCCTTTTAGGGGGGGAAATAGGTTGATCCATTAAACTTGCGTTAGGAGCAAGTTTAATAAACGCAGATTTACGTTAATTAAGTAAATTACACTACTTTAGACTACGTTAGGGGGGCACGCCCCTCTCCTGGATCCGCCGTTGGCCTGAGCCTAATTTTAAATTAATCTTTCTTTGCAGTAAAGTATTTTTTTCTCTCATCACTTGCCATTAAATGTAATATTTTATGGCATTATTTTGTTATTACCGACACTAGTAATGAAATCGGGGGATGTGCTAATAGATGCTTTGAATTTGTCTTTGGCGGATATCTTAGGGCCAGTGAACTTACCAATATGCGTTTTTGAAGTTTTGGACTAGACGTTAACGTAAGTTAAAACCAAACCCATTAAATGCTATGGAACATAACTCACGTCATATAGTTGTTTAAAACTGCGTTTTCTATATCTTTTTGACTTCGTATTAGATACCAGCCTAATGAAGTTCCAAAAACAAAAAGAAGAAAAAAGAAAAGACTATAGAAGAAAAAAAAATTGATTAATTTTTCGCAGTTCATATTATTGACTTACGAAGAAAGTAAACATACCACTCGATGCCTTTTTTTAGGCTCTTTCCAGATTTTATTTCTGATATAAATGAGAGGTAAGTTTAAACTTTACCCCCCCCCCTAATGGGCAAATATATACCCTGAATTCGTACATATAGAGGTGGGGTTAAAATTCATTTCCGACAAAAATGATTATTATATTTGGAAAGAGCATAAAAAAAGGCATCGAGTGATATGTTTACGTAAGTCAATAACATGAACTGCGAAAATTTACCGACAGATTAAAGAAGAAAGATTATGAAATGAAATCCCGTATAACCTTCAGTATTAGTGAATAAAAGTTTGCTATGACAGCATTAGGACGTATATTACTCTGCATTAGGCAGGGGCACCAATAAGAAGGGGAGACGGCAATCACCAAGTTAGTTTTTTGACAGTACCTTTTTTTAGTTTTTTCATCGGAAAAGAAAAAAATTCCCCTCTCCCTTATATTTTAAAAACAACTTTATTTTAACTAAAAAAAAAGATCCAAAATCCTTGGTCCCCCTTTGCATTTTTGTGAATTGGCGTCTCCGGTAAGAGGGCGCATTATTATCTAAATTCATCGATTATAAAATAAGAATAGGAAACGCAAGAAGATAATCACTGAATTTTAATTTCTTTTAACACTTGCAAGCTTATTATGAGCCTGATTATAAGGATCGCTGCGCACGTTTTTAGAAGAAGTATTTTAAATTCTCACACTGAAACACCTATCCCATAGAATACAAATCTCATCCTCTGCCTTTTAATCATTATACTAATTGTTTCACATAAAAGCAATCTGTGATCCGTTTCTACATCAGGGATAAACATGGTTTCATATACGCAATTTGCCACGAGCATTACAGTTTGCGTGCGATGTGCCACCGACTGCCATACCAAGCGATGTGCCCCCGACGCAATACTAAGCAAATCACACAGGAATTACAGGAGTTTCTTGAATATTTAAAGTAGTGATGATGGTTTAGGTATGGAGACTACATCCTAGGGCCCTACCTTATGTACGAGCCTCGTTTATTTATGGGCGAAAACGTCACGGATATCGTAGTGTTAGTTATGACAACGGAAAGGAACAAGAAAAGCTTTGGAAAAAGTAATATATTTTACAATAATATTACTTTACAAAAATAATAATATATTTTTAACTCTTAAGTCAAATAATAACTATTATGTCACCTGTGAAAAGTGTCTTTTTCATCTTTCTTGGCTTTATTCCTCTATTCAAGAACAGGACAATACTTGTAGTCAAGTAAAACTACGAAAATAAAGCAATAGAAATACAATACGACAAAAGAAATGTTTTTGGCACGAAAATGTTCAAAAAAAATTCTCTTAATAACATATCCGAAACGGCTGAAATCGCCCGTGCAAAAATACCCCGTTTTCAAGGAAAAGGTGGATATCAAATTTAAATTGCTGCAATATTTCCTGGATTGAAAGGTCTTTTCCTATTATTTAAGTCCGGGAAGACCGAAAACGACATCTGATTCGAACAATTCCACAATTTATTACCCCACTACAGTTTAAACAGGGTCAGAGGGAGGGTGGGGGAAATAAAAATCTTAATTTTTGCAGTATTTACACACAAACAAACACCAATATGTTCTGAAAAATTTGCTTATTAATGTATACAAAATTTCTTTGCCTGTGCACAAATATCCCACTTTCCGGGAAAAGAGGAGAAAAGGGGCGGGGGAAATCTGGAATTTTAACTTTTTTACAAGTTTCGGTATCAAGGTCGTTTCCTATTAATTACAGTCCGAGGACGCCGAAATGACATCTGGTTTGAACCTGGCCAATACGCTCAAATACGAGCTATCGACTTTCCCACCTGCCCTATACGTGTCTCATGAAGCAATGTGCATGGCACATAAGGTTGCACTTGCAGCTGATATACGGACGAAGCACAAATCTGGGCTTCCACTAATGCCAAGACAAATATGCCACTATGTTGTAGATCGTGGTTGGCTACTTCATTCGGTCGGACGGGGCACTTTATCTACTTGAGTAGAGGTACCTTTTTGTTACGTAGTTTTTGTACAGAAGTATGTTGTATTAGCTGACGTCATTTTTGAAGGCTATGCAAGTTGGCCGACCATTAAGGATCACGCCCATCGGAAGGGAACAGTGTCCTACTGTCAGTTTCGCTTCTGCCAAAACAGTTGCTCGGGCAGTTATGCCTCCACGCCTTTCCAGGATGGGATGATACTTCACACTTGCACGGCGTTGGCAAAGCTTTAGTACTGAATGTTGTTGCTGATTCCAGGTTTCTTAATGCTCTTCAGCGAACAAGGAAGAACTGATTGTGGTAGACGACAAGGCTCTTCTGCACTTGAGACAAATCCTTACTTGGACTTCGCCACCGTTTTTTCATATCAAAAGTAGCGAGAGTGGCTAGTTTTGTCCACCCCGAACGCTTACCCCCCACACCTGCCGTTGCAAAGTACCACTACCTATGTGTTTATTTTCAGGTCATGGTTACGATCAGTGACAACTCTAGTAGTTGAAGATGGGGGCTGGAAAACTTTCATCAAACAGTTTATAGCCATTATGATTGATATGTCGTCTGCTCCTGAAAGCCTTCTCGCACTAATTCACTGCAGCTTTAAAGGTGGCTGTGATGGCCTTCTATGCACTTGCAAAAAGAATGGCCTTTTCTACGCTATTGCTTGTAGCCAGTGCCATGGAACAAGCTGCCTCAATGTTTCTTTGGGCCATTATGATCTCGATAACCAATGCGATTAAGCCAAATTTTGTGTTTTTTTTTTTTCAATAGCTTTTTAGTCAAAACAAAGTAGAGATTCTTTCAGAATCATAGTAATCGAAAACGAAGTTTGTGATTTAAGTGCTCCTATCCGCTCTTATTTGCTTTAGTTTTTACTTTTCATGTTTTATTTAAAAAATAACCAAATTTGTCAAATCCAGGAACGAAGTAAAAATGGCAATCTTCTGATGTTTCCATAGTACCCCCCCCTCCCGGTGCTAGGGTGAGGGGTGGGGTTGACATTAAAAGTGAGAGAGTAAACCCAGAAATAAAGAGAATTTGAAGAAAACATTCTGTTCAGATTTGCACTCTTTAGCTTTGAAAAAGAAGAAATTTCCAACAAAATAATATCTTTGTAAATAAAATCACCCCCACCTCCGAGGTAAGGTTGAGACTTATAGAGAGGCTCAATATTAGTTCAAATTTAAGTTCACGGGCGTAAAATTGCAGTGAAGCGCCGTTAAAACCAATAGTAGGTCAACAGCATAAAAGGATCCTTTCACTGCCTTTGACCTACTTTAGGGTGGAAAAGGGGCATTAAACGATTGAATGGTTCAATTTCGATGTAATTTTGGTTTCTTCTGACTTGAAATAATAGGAAACGATGTTCAATCCCTCGATTGTCTGGAAACGTCCTCGAGGGAGGCCTCGCACCCGATGGGCTGATGTTACAAATCAACGCCTCTTCAACCGCAACATCAACCCTGATGAGACCCCATCCTTAGCCCTGGACAGGGCTCCTTGGAGAAGACTGACAGCGCTATCAACAAGTTCCCTCTACGCTGGCAACCCTGCTGAGCAAGAGCGTTAAGTTAAGTAAGTCAAATTCTTTCAATCCACCAGGTATTGCAGAAATTAAGATTCTGATTCTTCAGCCCCCCTCTGACCTCACTTAGGGTGGAAATAGGATACTAAGTGATGGGATGTTGTGATCCAGATATAATTTTATGTCTCTTCAGGCTGGATTTCCGGTATTATTTAAAAGCGATCAGAAATTAAATTAAAAAAAAAAAAAAATTCGACTGAAAGTAAGGAGCAACATCAAAACTTAAAACGAATAGAAATTATTGCGTTTATGAAAGGAGTTGCCCCTTCCACAAGACCTTGCTCTTTACGCTAAACTTTTGACTTTTTGTCCTAATTCTTCAAGAACGATTACTGAAACATAATGTCCGTGTAATTAGAATACTTGACTTACTTGACTTAAGTCCCATCCGTCCTTGAAGGTCGTCTTGGGGCTTCTTTCTTCGTAATGGTGTGGATGTACCTTTTGTATGCTTCATGGTCTTCTGCTAGGCGAAGAAGGTCCGAGAGGCGGTGAGGTGCAAATTTTTCCTTCCACCTTTTGGGGGACGACCACGAGGACGAGAACCGTGAATTTGGCCTTCGAAGGTGATTTTTGGGAGATGGGACTGACTCATCCGTTGTACGTGACCGAGCCATCGAAGTTGCTGGAGCTGGATCTTCTTGAGAATTGTTTGTTGTATTTTAAGGCGCTGGAGAAGTTCGAAATTTGAGATTCTATCAAGGTAAGTGATCTCGGCGATACGGCGGAGGCACTTAGTTTCAAATGCTGCGAGTCGACGATTGTCATCCACCTTCAGACTCCATGTTTCACATGATTAGATTGCGATGGGGATGGTCAGGGTATCGAGAAGTCGTGTCTTAAGCCACAGAGACAAATCCTTGCTTGGCCATATGGGCATAAGAGCTTTGAAACTGGAACTCGCGAGGGCGAGACATCTTTTAATGTCTTTAGTTAGATTGTTGTCGCTGGTGATCAAACTAACGAGGTAAGGGAACTCGACAATCCACTGGATACTCTCTCCATTAAGTTTCAGGTCTGACTTAACTGTATCCTGCTGCTTTCGTGAGCAGCACATAGCCTTTGTTTTTTATACATTTATGACCATTATGAAAGGACCAATGGCTTCAAGAACAGCTTTAGCAATAGCCTTTGGATATTTAGGTGTTTTAATGATTTCTTTGATATCGTCGGCACTGTCAATCTGATTTACCTTAAAACCCCCTATATGTGCGCTGCAAGTTGTTTTCCCGAACGATGAGACTATTGTGAGGAAGAGGCTGAACAGCTCGGGAGACAAGAGGCATCCTTGAAGGACACCTGCGGCCGTCTGGAAACTGTCAGTGAGACCTTCACTAGTCATGACGTGACTCCCAAATTTGGAGTACATATCTTTGATAAGATCTACTAGCTTTCGTGGGATTCCGTAATGGAGGGGGATATGCCATATTCCATTTCTCCGAATAGGGTCAGATGCTTGCCTAAAGTCGACAAAGAGCTGATGCAGGTCGTGACTGCATTTCAGGTGGTTGTCTAAACTTTTGTAAATTGTGAAAATTTGGCAATGGTCGATCTACCAGGTCGAAAACTGGCTTCGTATTTTTGGATGACTTGGGACGACACGGCTCTGATCCGTTGGAGTATAATTCGGGTGAAGATCTTGGCAGTTTGACTTGTTAGGCTAATAGGACGGTAATTATCACATATCGCCTTTGACCTCTTCTTGTGTAACGGAACAACTGTGGCTTCGCACCAAGAAGTTGGGAAATGACCCTCTTGCCAGGCAGCGGATACAATCTTGTGGAAAAGATGTATAAGTGGTTCACACCGGGATCTCAGCAGTTCTGTCTGTATTCCGTCCGGGCAAGGGGCCTTGTTAGTCTTCAGCGCTTGGATGGCGTCTTCAACCTCAAAACGGAGAGGAGGCGGGCTGGAGCCTGAGACAGTAGCGGGACACAGATCCAGGACAGCAGGGTCTGGAAGGATATCCGGATTAAGGTTTTCCTTGAAATGCTCCATCCATCCTGATCGGATACCTTCTGTGCTTTGTATCTGGTAGCCATTTTTATGTAGCAGTGCATAAGAACTGAAACTTTTCTTGCTTGTTAGCTCACAAAATCTCTTATACATGAAGTGTTACTCGCCTTTCTTAAAATCAGACTCACACTTTTCGCATTTGTCTTTAATGTAGGTGCGATGGGCTCTACGGGTGGGTTTTTCTACAGCACTCTGCAACTGCTTATATCTGTCCCTGCTCTCTTTGTCTGACCTGTTATTGTGTTTTTGTTTCTCAGCATATAATAAAGTAATTTCGTTGGTTATCCAGAGGTTTTTATCACCCTTTTTGTTTCCTAGGGCGGAAATCGCAACTTCGCTGATGATCTTAGAGGAGTCTGTGACCAGTATATCGATATCCTCTTTAGATAGAGTTACAGGAGTATTAGAAAGAAGGTCTGATATTTGAGTAGACAGTTCATCGATGTAGGTCTGGCGGGTTTGAGGGTTTTTGAGAAGATGTGTGTTGAAACGAGCGGGTCTCTTAATAAGTTTTGCGGAAAATTTCAGACGTATCTTTAGTGCAGACATGACCAGGGAATGGTTGCTGTCGAAATCGCCACCTGCGAGGGTGACAGTATCTAGCACAGACGATTTCCACCGCCTAGAGACGAGCACGTAATCAATAAGATAACGAGTTTTTCCATCCGGCGAGGTCCATGTCGTCTTATGACATTCTCTGTGTTTGAAGAGAGTATTGGTAATGGCTAAATCACTGTCCAAGGCCAAATTTACCCATAACATCTTCTTTTTCAGCAGAAACGTTACCATCAATAGCATTAAAGTCGCCAATGACAACAACAAGTTCTTTTTTGGGAACTGCGTCAATTAGGCTTTGCAGTTGAAAGTAGAAATTGTCAGACTCTTCATCTGGTTTGCTGCAGTCAGGAGCGTAGACTTGTATGATCGTGATGTTGATCTTGTACGATCTAATTAGAATAAAAAGCTTTGTTTTAGAATAACAAAAAAAGCGTAAAGAGCGATGTCTTGAGGAGGAGGCAACCCCTTTCATGTACGTAATAATTTCTGTTCGTTTAAGTTTTGATGTTACTCCTTACTTTCAGTTGAAAAAACTTGTTTTTTTAAATTCAATTTCTGATCATTTTAGATAATACTGGAAAATCCGGCTCTCTCTCCATGAAATATTCCGGTATTTGTGTATTATATGCCACTCACTCAAGTTTACGATGTGTAAAACTCGAGAACAAACCGGTTTCTTCGTTAGTTTCTTTCAGCTTAGCCTGAGACAAGACAAAGACAAGTGGCAGAATAGATGGGAAATATATAATTTGATTTGCTCACAAGGGGGGAGGGTAAAGTATTCGGAGAGTTTGAAGTCAGAAAACAATTCTTAGTTCATAATATACAGAATAATTGTACCTAACACATTTTGCATGCAGACCTGCTATACTTTACCCTCCCCCCTCCCTTGTGTGCAATTATAGCCAAAATTTGTTTCTAAAATAACGAAGAAACTAACGAAGAAACCGGTTTGTTCTTTAGTTTTACACACTGTAAACTTATGTGAGTGGCGTATAATACACAAATACCGGAATATTTCATGGAGAGAGAGCCGGATTCCCCAGTATTATCTAAAATGATCAGAAATTGAATTTAAAAAAATACATATTTTTTCAACTGAAAGTAAGGAGCAACATCGAAACTCAAAATGAACAGAAATTATTGCGTATGTGAAAAGGGTTGCCTCCTCCTCAATACCTAGCTCTTTACGCTAAAGTTTTTTTTTAGAATTATAAAACAAAGATTATTATTCTAATTAAACGGCCATTGTGTTTCAGGAATCGTTCTTAAAGAATTAGAACAAAAAATAAAAAGCCTTAGCGTAAAGAGCAAGGGCTTGTGGAAGGGGCAACTCCTTTCATATACGTAATAATTTCTGTTCGTTTTAAGTTTCGATGTTTCTCCTTACTTTCTGTTAAATAAAAACATTCTTTTTCAATTTAATCTCTGATCGTTTTTAATAATACCGGAAAACCCGGCTCTCTCTCCATGAAATATTCCGGTATTTGTGTATTATATGCCACTCACTCAAGTTTACGATGCGTAAAACTCGAGAACAAACCGGTTTCTTCGTTAGTTTCTTCGTTATTTTAGAAAAATTGTTTGGCTATATATATACATATTAGGGGGGGGGGAGTAAATTATAGCGGGTCTGCATGCAAAGTGTGTTAGCTACAGTTATTCTGCATACTATGAAGTTAGAGCGTAACACACAAGTACCGAAATTCCTTCCCCCTACAAAAAAAAACTGAAATAAAATTCAGAAATTTGGAAAGCCTTATTTTTTACGGGGTGGGGGGCATTTGCGGGGGGATATTTACGGGGGGATATTTTCCAAGGGGGGAGTATTTTCCCGGGGGTATTTTCCGCCGTTAAGACCCGCCGACCACCGTTAAGATAGAAGAACGCCGGCCACCGTTAAGATAGAAGGTTTTCTATGAGAAGGGTAGTCGAAAAAACTTTGGAGGGGGTCATTCAACTGGAAATCAAAAGTTTCACTGCCTTTTCAAAGATTTATTCTCCTTTTAAATCGGTTGCTACCGAATGAGCAGTTACCAACTGCAGTGTTTAAAAAAAAAAAATCATATTCTAGTTCAATTTTGTTTTAGCAGTCGTTTTTAAAGGATTTTGACAAGTCCAACTTCGGCATAAAGAGTGAGGTTCTGAGTAAAGGGTAGCCCCCCTCATATACGGAATAATTTCTGCAGGGTCGTATCCGGTTATTTTTTGGGAGGGGTTTGGCAAAAGAATTTTTTCGGGGGGGGGGAAACTTCGAAAAACGCGTCGAAATATTTTTTTTTATTTATTTCTGTTACGTTTTTTTTACGGGTCGGAGAAACATTTCAGGGGGGGGGGGTCAAACGTCTACCCCCCCCCCCCCTGGTTATGGCCTTGAATTTCTGTTCGTTTTAAGATCATTCTTTGGCAAAAAATTGGCTATTAAAAACATTTGCGTATACTACTACTACTAACAATTCACCGTAGCACCGAGCCGCCTGAGGCCAACACAGCTACGCACGATCCTCGTCCATCCCAATCTATTCAAAGCCTCCCTTTTTACACCCTCCCACGAAGTTCCCAATTCCTTTAAATCTTTCTTTATGGCGTCCTCCCACCCCAGACGAGGACGACCTGCTTTCCGTTTAGCCCTAGACGGTTGGTCGAAAAGAACAATCTTCGGCAATCTGCCAACTTTCATCCACATAACGTGCCCTAACCATCTCAACCTTTCTTTCATTATAGCCCTAGAGAGCAGTATTGAACCACATTTTTCGTACAGCCTATTGTTTGAAATACGGTCTGTCATCCTGGTACCCAGAACAATCCTTAAGCAATTTCTCTGGAATACATATAGCAAATCTTCATCGGCTTTTCGAAGCGCCCATGGTTCAGAGCCATATTTGACTACTGTCATCACTGTAGCTTCTAATGTCCTAATCTCGGTTTGCAGACTTATCTTCCTATTCTTCCAAACTTTTTTTAATTGTGAAAAAACACCCTGAGCCTTGGCTATTCTACTTTTAACATCTTTACTGCTCCCACCATCTTTACTAATAATACTACCAAGGTAAGTGAAGGTGGATATAAGAGTTTTAAAACCTTATAATGGAGTTCTCTGATTTTTTTGTAGTTAGAGAGGGAGGGATATGCCTCAAAGGGGGGATTTTAATGCCGAAACATCCCAACTATCATTGAGTCTTCAGATAAATAGAGAATTAACTCTAAGAGAGAGAAGAGGGGAGAGTGGAGGAAGAAATTGATATATAATCCCCAGGCTTTTTTTTTGGGGGGGGGGGTAAAAAAAAAATAAAAAACACGTCAATGCATTTTTATACATTTTTATTACGTTTTTACAAGTCGGACAAACATTCCCAACCCTGATTGAACCTTCAGGTAAATACGGAATTAGTTCTAAGCAAGGGGTGGGGTGACCGGAGATAGAAACCGATATTTAATCCCTCTCGATTTTTAGGAATATTTCTGGTCTACGCTGTTATTGTGAAAGTAAAGAGTAACATTAAATCCCAAAATGAGCAGAACCCATTTCGTATAGGTTAGGCCTAGCCCTTCCTCATCCCCACCTCCGCATCTTGGTCGTAGAAACTTTGGAGCATACTCATTTGATCAGAAACTGAGAGTTCTTTTTTATGTGAAAATTGATTTGGAAACCATCCAGCCCCTGCCCTAAACCTGTTTTTGATATCTAGTCCTTTTGTACCCCCTAATGCATCTGACTAACATTTTGAGGTACATATTTTGTACTTTCTCTTTGGCTGCTCACTTTTGCGTGTAGGGGTATTTATCATGGGGTTTAATTATGGGGGTAGTTATCCATGGGGGAATTTTCCATGGAGAAAATTTTCCGGTGGGGGAGGGGTATTTACCGCTGGAGGAATTTTCTGGGGGCTGGGGGCTATTCTCCGAGGAGGTATTTTCCAGGGGATATTTCCTAGGTTTTTTTCGGGGGGGGGAGTAGAGGGTAAACGCCGGGCCTCGATTTTGACCCCACTGGGTTAACCTTTCCAGAAAAGTTAAAAAAAAAACACAAATTAACCTAAAAGTTTTCAAAAGAAAATAAGATCCGATAGATCAAAGATAATTTAATCAATATACCCATTGGGAAATGGAGCAGAAATTAAAAACGGAATGGGCTGTTATTTAAACTTTCCTACTGAATCAACATTAAAAATACATCCCTCAATTATGCCAGAATTCTTCAAATGGAATATTTAATAGACCTGTTCCTATCTAAAATAATGTGGAATTTTACATTTTTTACCAGAAGAAAGATTACAGATGTGTGTTTATTTGCTGTTGTTTTTTCCCCAGGAGGGTCGTATCAAACCAATGGTCCTAGAAAATCAGGACGGGGCTCATTCGAGCGAAAATTAAAATTTCTAGTGCCCTTTTTAAGTAACTAACAAGATTGGAAGGAAATAGCCCCCCTCTCATATCCCCTTTCCCCCTAAAGACATCTGATAAGAAATTTGAGTTAGTCACTTGTTTAAGCATAGTTAAAAGGTCCAAAAACTATGCCTTTGCGGATGACATTGTCCCCTACAGCGCCTGGGGAAGGAGCTGTAAGTCATGAAATGTGCCCAATGTTCAAAAATTTGTTATTCGGAAATACAAAGAAACTTTTCGAGGTGGTAATTTTTTTGGAGGGATTCTCTGTGGGGATAATTTTCCACGGAAAAAAGTCTCCGGAGGGAATATTCAAGGGGTTCTTTTGAACGCTGGGGATTTTCCCTGAATTGATATCCGGAATTATTTTTATTTGTCTTACTTTTTCTTTGGATGCTAAATTTTACTTATGGAGAGATTGTTCTAGGGAAATCGTTTTAAACGGGGAGGGAATTGTCTTTTGGAATTTTTACATGCGGGAGAAGATTTTCTGCTGGAGGAGTTTTCCGCGTGAAAGGGCTTCCGGGAAATATTTTCCATAGAGAAGGGATTATCAGTTTTGACTTGAAAAACGATTAGGGTACTTGTGTATTATACCGACCACACTGTTGTTTTTTATCTGTTTAAAACCGGTTTCTCTGTGTGCAGTCGGAGATAATCGACTTGGCCTGAGTGAGATAAACTACTATGCAGGTACATCTTAATTAAATGTTTAATATAAAGAGTTCGTTAGGTTAGGTATTTAATATAATATGCTCTGGACGGCCTGCTTTCCATAATTCTTTGCTGTAGTTTTCATTATTTTGTTACTAAAGTATTGTATTTTCATCATATCAGTAGTAAGTATCTATTGAATTTGCTTGCAGGAATAGAATTGGCACCTTTCCAGGACATGTTATAAGACCGGTTATATGGCAAGGTAAAATGTAGGCAAACATGTTTTTGAGAGCATGGTCATAATTATATAACTTAAGCTGACAGGTATTTTTCTGTTATTGTTGTCAATTGCACAATGAATGTACATCGTGAGTTCACGTGCACATTTTTCTTAAAAAACTGGTATGTTATAAAGTAGTCAAACATGTTTTGGGGACATGCACGAAATTATGTAACTCAAACAGAGTGGTTTTTCGAGGTAACATCCATTACAATGTGAGTACACTTTCATTATTTATTTCCAAAAAAAAAAAATCGTTTTACTAGTAAATTCAAATTTCAGGGGGGCTTAGCCCCCCCCCCCTCAAAAAATACAAACCTTAAAATATGATCAGTATATTCGCTAGAAAATGCATTTTACGCTTTTTTTCCATTATGTAAATAAAATCCCTCCTCCCCCCCTCCTTTGTTTACGATTGTAATTGTTTTGAAACAGTTCTTTTCGTTCAAAAATGTCCTTTTCAAATCGTTCGTTTAAAATGTGCCGTCATAAAACCATCTATGTTTAACCTGTTACCAAGAGGGGATGATTTCAAAACAACATTTGGCAAGCGCATTATCTGAATTAAGAAAACAAAGGAATGGAAACGTGTAATTCTAAACGCTTTGAAGAAAGAGAGTTTGTTTTTTGGCCAAATTAGACAGATATTTTTCAATTGTATTTGATGAAAGCAAATGGATTTCACAGATGATTAAGAGGCTTTTATAAAAATATATCAGGTTTTTTCTGTTATTAATAAGAACATGTTAAATATTCGGGTAAACATACGACTATAAATAAGGCTATTGTGTCTTTCTGAACTTTCTCTGAGAGGCGGGGGTAAGTATTTAGTTTAAATAATTCTAGGAGGAATTGAATTTTGTGGCTGGTGTGGAAAAATGGTTTTGTTAAATATTCGGGTAAACATACGACTAAGAAACGCTTCACTATATTAAGGCTATCGTGTTTTTCCGAACTTTCTAGGACGGGGGTAAGTATTTAGTTTAAATAATTCTAGGAGGAATTGAATTTTGTGGGTGGTGTGGAAAAATGGTACGTGTTTAGTATTCGGGTAAACATATGACTAAGAAACGCTTCACTATAAATAAGGCTATTGTGTTTTTCTGAACTTTCTAGGGTGGGGGTAACTATTTAGTTTAAATAATTCTAGGGGGAATTGAGTTTTGTGGCTGGTGTGGGAAAATGGTACTTGTTAAATATTCGGGTAAACATACGACTAAGAAACGCTTCACTATAAATAAGGCTATCGTGTTTTTCTGAACTTTCTAGGGTGGGGGTAACTATGTAGTTTAAATAATTCTAGGAGGAATTGAGTTTTATGGATGGTATGGAAAAATGGTACTTGTTAAATATTCGGGTAGACATACGACTAAGAAACGCTTCACTATAAATAAGACTATAGTGTTTTTCCAAGCTTTCTAGGGAGGGGGTAAATATTTAATTTAAATAATTCTAGGAGGAATTGAGTTTTATGGATGGCCTGGAAAATGGTACTTGTTAAATATTCGGGTAAACATACGACTAAGAAACGCTTCACTATAAATAAGGCTATCGTGTTTTTCTGAACTTTCTAGGGCGGGGGTAACTATTTAGTTTAAATAATTCTAGGAGGAATTGAGTTTTATGGATGGTATGGAAAAATGGTACTTGTTAAATATTCGGGTAGACATACGACTAAGAAACACTTCACTATAAGTAAAGCTATCGTGTTTTTCCGCACTATTTAGGACGGGGGTAACTATTTAGTTTAAGTAATTCTAGGAGGAATTGAGTTTTATGGATTTTTTGGAAACATGTTATTAGTTAAATATTCGGGTAAACATACGACTAAGAAACGCTTCATTATAAATAAGGCTATCGTGTTTTTCAGAACTTTCTAGGGCGGGAGTAACTATTTAGTTTAAATAATTCTAGGAGGATTTGAGTTTTATGGATGGTAAGGAAAAATGGTACTTGTTAAACATTCGGGTAAACATACGACTAAGAAACGCTTCACTATAAATAAGGCTATCGTGTTTTTCCGAACTTTCTAGGGCGGGGGTAACTATTTAGTTTAAATAATTCTAGGAGGAATTGAGTTTTATGGATGGTACGGAAAAATGGTACGTGTTAAATATTCGGGTAAACATACGACTAAGAAACGCTTCACTATAAATAAGGCTATTGTGTTTTTCTGAACTTTCTAGGGCAGGGGTAAGTATTTAGTTTAAATAATTCTAGGAGGAATTGATTTTTTTGGGTGGTACGGAAAAATGGTACGTGTTAAATATTTGGGTAAACATTCGACTATAAATAAGGCTAATGTGTCTTTCTGAACTTTCTGTGAGAGGCGGGGGTGAGTATTTAGTTTAAATAATTCTAGGAGGAATTGAGTTTTGTGGCTGGTGCAGAAAAATGGTACGTGTGGGGTAAATTAAGTTTTGAGAGGGGTAAAAATGGTAGTTATTTAGTACCCGATAAACAGGTGACTTGAAATGCTTCATTAGAAATAGTTTATTGCTAATGATACCTCCTCGACAGATTTTTTCTATTGTATTTTATAGCTATTAGCCAAACGTTGCGCTGTGTTTGTCACACCAACTAGTAAATATTTATCGGGCTTTTATTTTTCCCGTTCAATTATTTTCAGTTTAATCCAATATAAATCTAGGGTGAGTAAAAATGGTAGTTATTTAGTACCGGTAAAAAGGTGACTTGATATGCTTCATTAGAAGTAGGCTATTGTTAATGATACCTCCTCGACAGATATTTTTATGGCTCTAACAATTGTACTCTATGCTTGCCCAGAGACACGATGTGGCTTTCCCACTATTGCTCTATGGCCGGTTATCGACACTACATAGTTTATTGCATGTATTAAATAAGTATTTTTTACACAGTGGAACGATAAACACATAACTAATATCTCTAAAAAAGTGAAGATGGAGCATTTTAATAAAGTGTGTTCACATAACAAGATTATTGTAGCATTGAATGCCAACAAGGATAAGTATTTAAACTATGAAACAAGTACAAGTGGAAGCACTATTGGAAATGTATGCATGCATTGTCATGATAGTAAGGAATTAAATTTCATTGGAATACCAAAAAAATTCAACTCTTATGTTGGTGGATATGCGGGATTGAGATCTCCAGAGATGATTGCACTCAAAGAGAATGCCAACATAAAAATAATCGTCGATGATAGAGGACAACTTGCTACTGTTGCAGGTAACACATTACCTACTGATACATCCTATCGTCACCTTTCGGGTATTAGCATTCAACGGAAGATCAATAAAAGAAAGGGCTACTCTTCTACTAATATCGTAAACCATATCTTGTCTACGTGCCGAAACTGTTACCTGTTTAAAAATAATGTGATAATAGACAGTAAAATTGCCAGAAAAATAAAAAGGGCATTGTCAGAAAATATCACTATGAAATATAAAGATGAATCTACAAAAAAGAAAGCATCAGCAAATGTTACTGCCAGTGATAAAAAAGTCCATGGATCAAATAATACCCAGGATGAAAAGCATATTGAGACTTTTACTGAGCCAACAGTAAAAATTGTGAATGAAGAATAATGGCATAATGATTATTCTACTGATTATAAACTAAGAGAAGACAATAGCTATAATATCAAGAGAGAACATGGTGAACTATTTTATGGAACAGATTCAAAATGTCCAAAGTTAATCATTGATATTAATAATGTATCATAATATATGTTTTGTATTAATATTCTACATAGCATTATTTCATTAAAAATATATTATGCATTACATTGTTATGTGTTCATTATTTTAGAGTAAGTTAGCATATCAAACGTTTAGAATGTCTAATAAAACGTCGGAGATGTAAGAAAAGGAATTTGCATACATCTATTGTCAGACACATGGGATAACCTTGACAAAATCTTGGTATCAGAATGAATAAATTATTTATAAATATCTGTTATTGGATATGTCATTATGAAAAAATTTTAAGTAAGTAAGTAACAAACTCTTTCTTGAATTCACCTCTTGGATACACAATACAGAAATTTAATTAAGGAAGTTATGAAAAAAAATTGTAAGTAAGTAACAGACTCTTTCTTGAAGTCACCTCTTGGATATAGAATGCAGAAATTTCATTTAAGAAATTATCAAAAATTGTAAGTAAGTAGCAAATTCTTTCTTGAATTTGCCTCCTGGATAAATAAAAAAGACATTTCATTCAAGAAATTATGACAAAATTCTAAGTAAGTAACAAACTCTTTCTTGACGTTACCTCTTGGATACACAATGCAGAAATTTCATTTAAGAAATTATGAAAAAAAATTAAGCAAGTAACAAACCCTTTTCTGAAGTCACCTCTTGGATACACAATGCAGAAACTTCATTTAAGAAACTATGAAAAAATTGTAAGTAACTAAGTAACAAATTCTTTCTTGAAGTCACCTCTTGGATACACAATACAGAAATTTCATATAAGAATTTATGAAAAAATTGTAAGTAAGTAGCAAATTCTATCTTGAATCCACCTTCTGGATAAACAAAAAGACATTTCGTTCAAGAAATGAAGACAAAATTCTCAGTAAGTAACAAACTCTTAATTGTTTTCAAGACTTAGATACACGATGTAGAAATTTAATTCAAGAAATTATGAAAAAATTCTCAGTAATTAACAATTTCATTCTTGAAGGCAACTCTTGGATACACAATATGGAAATTTCATCCAAGAAACTATGAAAATATTTCTAAGTAAGTAGAAAGCTCTTTATTGATTTCACATCTAGGGTATACAGTATATATGCTTTATTCAGGATATTATGAAAAAATCGCAATTAAGTAATAAACTCTTTATTGTTTTCACCCCTTGGTTATAAAATACGGAAATTTCGTTCAATGAATTATGAAAAAGTTGTAAGCAAGTCACAAACTCTTTCTTGAAGTCACCGCTTGGATACACAATGCAGAAACCTTATTTAAGAAATTATGAAGAAATTGTAAGTAAGTAAGTAACAAATTCTTTCTTGAATACGCCTCTTGGATAAACAAAAAAGACATTTCATTCAAGAAATTGTGACAAAATTCTAAGTATGTAACAAAACCTTTCTTGAATTCGCCATTGGGTTGCACAATACAGAAATTTAATTCAGGAAACTATGAAAAACATTGCAAACAAACTCTTTCTTGAACTCGCTTCCTGGACAGACAATACAGCAATTTCACTCAAGAAATTATGAAAAAATTGTAAGTAAGTAGCAAACTGTTTCTTGAATTCTCCTCCTGGATGCACAATACAGATATTTCATTGAAGAAATTATAAAAATAAAATTGTAAGTAAGTAACAAACTCTTTCTTGAATACAGCTCTTGGATACCCAATACGGAAATTTCATTCAAGAAATTATGAGAAAATTCTAAGTAAGTAATAATCTCTTTCTTGAAGTCCCCTCTTGGATACGCAATACGATACGGAAATCTCATTCAAGAAATTATGAGAAAATTCCAGGTAAGTAACAATCTCTTTCTTGAAGTCCCCTCTTGGATACACAATACGGATATTTTATTCAAGAAATTATAAAAAAAGGAGAGTAAGTAACAAACTCTTTATTGATTTCACCTCTTGGATACAAAAAAAGACATTTCATTCAAGAAATTATGACAAAATTCTAAGTAAGTAAAAAACTCATTCTTGAATTCGCCGTTTGCATGCACAATACAGAAATTTCATTCTATGGGACCTCTACACGTGATTAAACACGTTTTGAAACTACATGCTATATGCTTGCCTTTCCTTGGTACCTTTCAAAACGATCGGGGATTCCCCACTGGTTCCTAAACATTGCAAGAAAGTTAGCAGTACGAACGGGGATTCCTCACAGAAATTTGTTTCAACTCCATTTTTTCAACCAGACCGGTTTTTAAGACAACACCCATTTTTTAGGAGCCAATCAGAGACAGCGGAGTTTGCTCAATATACAATACATTGATTGGTGATTGGTTAAACACCGCGACGGTGCATACATAGTGAGAGAGACATGCAAAGTCGACATAGCTTAATTTCATTTTTTAAGGTTAATTTAGACGAGGTTACGTGCGCGCACGTAACCTCGTTGTTACTTACTTACAATTTTTTTTATAATTTCTTGAATGAAATATCTGTATTGTGCATCCAGGAGGAGAATTCAAGAAACAGTTTGCTACTTACTTACAATTTTTTCATAATTTCTTGAGTGAAATTGCTATATTGTCGGTCCAGGAAGCGAGTTCAAGAAAGAGTTTGTTTGCAATGTTTTTCATAGTTTCCTGAATTAAATTTCTTTATTGTGCAATCCAATGGCGAATTCAAGAAAGGATTTACTACTTATTTAGAATTTTGTCGTCATTTCTTGATTGAAATGACTTTTTTGTTTATCCAAGAGGTGAATTCAAGAAAGAATTTGTTACTTATTCACTTACAATTTTTTCATAGTTTCTTAAATGAAGTTTCTGCATTGTGTATCAAAGAGGTGACTTCAGGAAAAAGTTTGTTACTTGCTTACAATTGTTTCATAATTTATTGAATGAAATTTCCGTATTGTATATCCAAGAGGTGAAATCAATAAACAGTTTATTACTTACTTGCTATTTCTTCATAATATCTTGAATAAAGCATATGTACTGTATATCCTAGAGGTGAAATCAATAAAGAGTTTGTTACTTACTTACAAATATTTTCATAGTTTCTTGAATGAAATTTCCGTATTGTGTATCCAAGAGTTGACTTCAAGAAAGAAATTGTTACTTACTGAGAATTTTTTAATAATTTCTTAAATTAAATTTCTACATCGTATATCTATGTCGTGAAAACAATGAAGAGTTTGTTACTTATTTAGAATTTTGTCATAATTTCTTGAACGAAATGTCTTTTGTTTATCCAGCAGGTGAATTCAAGAAAAAATTTGCTACTTACTTCCAATTTTTTATAATTTCCTTAATGAAATTTCTGTATTGTGTATCCAAGAGGTGACTTCAAGAAAGAATTTGTTACTTACTTACTTACAATTTTTTATAGTTTCTTAAATGAAGTTTCTGCATTGTGTATCCAAGAGGTGACTTCAGGAAAGAGTTTGTTACTTACTTAGAAATTATGAAAAGAAATTTTTCATAATTTCTTGAATGAAATGTCTTTTTTATTTATACAGGAGGTGAATTCAAGAAAGAATTTGCTACTTACTTACAATTTTTGATAATATCTTAAATGAAATTTCTGCATTGTGTATCAAAGAGGTGACTTCAAGAAAGGGTTTGTTACTCACTTACAATTTTTTTTTCATTATTTCCTGAATTAAATTTCTGTATTGTGTATCCAAGAGGTGAATTCAAGAAAGAGTTTGTTACTTACTTACTTACAATTTTTTCATTATGACATATCCAATAACGGATATTGATAAATAGTTAATTCATTCTGATACCAAGATTTTGTCATTGTTATCCATGTGTCTGACAATAGATGTATGCAAATTCCTTTTCTTACATCTCCGACGTTTTATTAGACATTCTAAACGTTTGATATGCTAGCTGACTCTAAAAATAATGAACACATAACAATGTAATGCATAATATATTTTTAATGAAATAATGCTATGTAGAATATTAATACAAAAAATATATTATGATACATTATTAATATCGAGGATTAACTTTGGACATTTAGAATCTGTTCCATAAAATAGTTCACCATCTTCTCTCTTGATATTATAGCTATTGTCTTCTCTTAGTTTGAATCAGTAGAATAATCATTATTCAATTTTGAGTCATACACAATTTTTACTGGTGTCTCATCAACAGGCTCAATATACTTTTCGTCCTTGGTATTATTTGGTACATTGACTGTTTGATCAATGGTAGTAACGTTTGCTGGTGCTTTGTTTTTCATCGATTCATCTTTATATTCCATAGTGATATTTTCTGACAATGCCCTTTTTATTTTTCTGGCAGTATCACTGTCTAATATCACATTATTTTTACACAGGTAACATTTTCGGCACGTAGACAAGATATGGTTTACGATATTAGTAGAAGAGTAGTCCTTTCTTTTATTGATCTTCCGTTGAATGCTAAAACCCGAAAGGTGACAATTGGATGTATCAGTAGGTAATGTGTTACCTGCAACAGTAGCAAGGAGTTGTCGTCTATCATCAACGATTATTTTTATGTTGGCATTCTCTTTGAGTGCAATCATCTCTGGAGATCTCAATCTCGCATAACCACCAACATAAGAGTTTAATTTTTTCGGTATTCCAAAGAAATTTAATTTCTTACTGTCATGACAATGCATGCATACATTTCTAATAGTGCTTCCACATGTACTTGTTTCATAGTTTAAATACTTATCCTTGTTGGCATTCAATGCTACAATAACCTCGTTATGTGAACACACTTTATTAAAATGCTTCATCTTCACTTTTTAGAGATTTTAGTTATGTGTTTTTCGTTCCACTGTGTAAAGAATACTGATTTAATGCATGCAATAAACTAGGTAGTTTCGATAACCAGCCATAGATCAATAGTGAGAAGGCCGCATCGTGTCTCTTGGCAAGCATAGAGTACAATTGTTAGAAGCATAAAACTATCGGTCGAGGAGGTATCATTAGCAATAGCCTACTTGTAATGAAGCACATCAAGTCACCTGTTTACCGGGTACTAAATAACTACCATTTTACTCCCCCTAGCATTATTTTGGCTTACACTTAAAATGATTTAACGAAAAATATAAAATCCCGATAAATGTTTACTGGTTGGTGCGACAAAAACAGCGTAACGTTTAGCTAGATAAGAAGAAGAAGAAGAAGAATACGGAGAATTAATGGTCTTTTGTTTAGCATTTTACATGAAAAAACTAATTTATTCGAGGGAATGAATCCTTATTCTAGAAGTCCTATTCCTACAAGTTAAGTTAGAATAAAAGAATGAGGTAATTATATTGGCTTACACTGAAAATAATTGAACAGAAAAAATAAAACCCCGATAAATATTTACTAGTTGGTGTGACAAACACAGAGCAACGTTTGGCTAATAGCTATAAAATACAATAAAAAAGATATCTTTCGAGGAGTTATCATTAGCAATAAACTATTTCTAATGAAGCATTTCAAGTCACCTGTTTATCGGGTACTAAATAACTAGCATTTTTACCCCTCTCAAAACTTAATTTACCCCACACGTACCCTTTTCCCGCACCAGCCACAAAACTCAATTCCTCCTAAAATTATTTAAACTAAATACTTACCCCCGCCTCTCATATAAATTTCAGATATAAGATCGAGACTGATTTTTGCTAATATGAATACCCAATTAGGAAACACGTCGTATTTGCTCTTAAAACCAAAAAAAATGAGGTTATTAAATCATTATCTAAACTGAATACTTATACCTACCCTAGACCGTTCGGAAAGCCACGGTCGCCTTCCTTATATTGAAGCATTTTTTAGTCGTATGTTTACCCAAATATTTTAACAAGTACCATTTTTCCATACCATCCATAAAACTCAATTCCTCCTAGAATTATTTAAACTAAATAGTTACCCCCGCCCTAGAAAGTTCGGAAAAACACGATAGCCTTATTTATAGTGAAGCGGTTCTTAGTCGTATGTTTACCCGAATATTTAACAAGTACCATTTTTCCATACCATCCATAAAACTCAATTCCTCCTAGAATTCCCCTGTCCTAGAAAGTTCGGAAAAACACGATAGCTTTATTTATAGAGAAGTGTTTCTTAGTCGTATGTCTACCCGAATATTTAACAAGTATCATTTTTCCATACCATCCATAAAACTCAATTCCTCCTAGAATTATTTAAACTAAATAGTTACCCCCGCCCTAGAAAGTTCAAACAAACACGATAGCCTTATTTATAGTGAAGCGTTTCTTAGTCGTATGTTTATCCGAATATTTAACAAGTACCATTTTTCCATACCATCCATAAAACTCAATTCCTACTAGAATTATTTAAACTAAATAGTTACCCCCACCCTAGAAAGTTCGGAAAAACACTATAGCCTTATTTATAGTGAAGCGTTTCTTAGTCGTATGTTTACCCGAATATTTAACAAGTACCATTTTTCCATACCATCCATAAATCTCAATTCCTCCTAGAATTATTTAAACTAAATCGTTACCCCCGCCCTAGAAAAATTGGAACAACACGATAGCCTTATTTATAGTGAAGCGTTTCTTAGTCGTATGTCTACCCGAATATTTAACAAGTACCATTTTTCCATACCATCCATAAAACTCAATTCGTCCTAGAATTATTTAAACTGAATACTTATCACCGCACTAGAACGAACGTAAAAACCCGATAGCCTTATTTATAGTGAAGCATTTCTAAGTCGTATGTTTACCCGAATGCTTCACAAGTACCATTTTTCCATTCCATATACAAAAATCAAATACTCCGATGACTATTTAAACTTCATAGTTACCCCCACCCTAGAAAGTTCAGAAAAACACAATAGCCTTATTTATAGTGAAGCGTTTCTTAGTCGTATGTTTACCCGAATTTTTAACAAGTACCATTTTTCCACATCAACCACAAAACTCAATTCCTCCTAGAATTATTTATACTAAATAGTTACCACCGCCCTAGAAAGTTCGGAAAAACACGATAGCTTTATTTATAGTGAAGCGTTTCTTAGTCGTATGTTTACCCGAATATTTAACAAGTACCATTTTTCCACACCAGCCACAAAACTCAATTCCTCTTAGAATTATTTAAACTAAATACTTACCCCCGCCTCTCAGAGAAACTTCAGAAAGACACAATAGCCTTATTTATAGTCGTATGTTTACCCGAATATTTAACATGTTCTTATTAATAACAGAAAAAACCTGATATATTTTTATAAAAGCCTCTTAATCATCTGTGAAATCCATTTGCTTTCATCAAATACAATTGAAAAATATCTGTCTAATTTGGCCAAAAAACGAACTCTCTTTCTTCAAAGCGTTTAGAATTACACGTTTCCATTCCTTTGTTTTCTTAATTCAGATAATGCGCTTGCCAAATGTTGTTTTGAAATTATTCCCTCTTGGTAACAGGTTAAACACAAATCGTTTTATGACGGCACATTTTAAACGAACGATTTGAAAAGGACATTTTTGAACGAAAAGAACTGTTTCAAAACAATTACAATCGTAAACAAAGGAGGGGGGGAGGAGGGATTTTATTTACATAATGGAAAAAAAGCGTAAAATGCGTTTTCTAGCGAATATACTGATCATATTTTAAGGTTTGTATAGTTGGAGGGGGGGCTAAGTCCCCCCTGAAATTTGAATTTACTAGTGAAACGATTTTTTTTGGGAAAAAAAGAATGAAAGTGTACTCACATTGTAATGGATGTTACCTCGAAAAACCACTCTTTTTGAGTTACATAATTTCGTGCATGCCCCTAAAACACGTTTGACTACTTTATAACATACCAGTTTTTTAAGAAAAATGTGTACGTGAACTCACGATGTACATTCATTGTGCAATTGACAACAAAAACAGAAAAAACCTGTCTGCTTAAGTTATATTATTACGACCATACTCTCAAAACATGTTTGCCCACATTATACCTTGCCAAATAACCAGTCTGGTAATCTGCCTTGGAAAGCTGCCAATCCTATACCTGCAAGCAAATTCCATATATACTTACTACTCATATTTTGGTATATTTTATTATACCCAAAATGAGTTTATTAAATATGATGGCTCTGGGGTTAGAAATAAGTTACTGAAGATTATGAATATGATTTTTGAAAAAGGGGAAGTACCTAACGATTTTAGGAAAACCTTATTTAAGCCACTTTATACATAAGGTGATAAGAGTGAGTGTGGTAATTATAGAGGCATTAGTCTGGTCTCTGTAGGTAGCAAATTACTTAGTAATATGATATTTTTTACACTGAGAGATGCCGTAGACAAAGTTTTAAGAGAAGAACAGTGCGGATTTAAAAAAGGCAGAGGATGTGTCGACCAAATTTTCACTCTTAGGCGAATAATTGAAAGTGCCAGAGTTTTCAACACCTTTGGTCCTCAGTTTTATAGATTATGAGCAAGCGTTTGATTCTGTAGATAGAAGAGCTTTAGTAAAGGTTTTATCTTTGTATGGTATACCAGATAAATACATTAAATTGATTAGTGCTATGTACGAGAATAAAACTGCTGCGGTTAAGGTAGGAAATGAGGTTAGCAGCTGGTTTTGTATTAAATCAGCAGTTAAGCACGGCTGGGTTATAACCACTTTTATATGAATAATTTTGATGGACTTCGTCTTAAGGAGCACAGGAAAGGCAATGGGAGACCACGGAATCAAATGAAGAGGAAAAAGTCTCCCGGACTTGGATTATGCTGATGATTTAAGCATCCTAGATGAAAGTTTGAGCAAAATGAATGAAGTTTTAGAGGTTTTGCGAGTTCAGGATGATAGAATAGGTTTGAAAGCTAATGTTAAGAAGACTAAGTCACTAAGGCTAGGAATAAGTGAAGATGAAAAGGTTACGTTGGGTAATGAAAAGATCGATCAGGTGGGCAGCTTCACTTACCTTGTTAGTATTATTAGTAATGATGGTGGGAGCAGTGAAGATGTTAAAAGTAGAATAGCCAAGGCTCAGTAGTAGAAGAAGGGGTCCGACTCCGGGGGGAGTGACATCACAGCCAAAAGCCCTTTGAATTTGACCGGGACAAGATCACAGCCAATCAGAGGGCTAGAATACTACTGGGAAAAGATTATACGCCTCTTTTTAGGTCAATCAGGGAGCTAGATTACCTCCGGGAGTGACGCAACTAATATAAGGAACGAAACAAAGTGAGACCTTGTGACTTGACCTAGCTTTACTTTTCGACTGTGTTCTCTATAATATACAAGTACCATTTAAGCAGTGTTGTCAATATAAAATATGCTTTAGCATTCTAGTATACTAAAAAGTTGATACTAATAAAGATGTAGATGCCAAGAAAAGAATTTTAATAAAGAAATTCAGAAAAATCCTTAGAAATCCTTAGAAATCAACTAGTGAGACGATTATGGGTTTGAACCATCAAAGATTGTAAGCATCAATGACCTTAACCATCAAGGACCTCAACCTGCAAGGGACCCTTCTCTCCAACTACCAAGTGGTCCCCCGCTCCCAGTATTTTTTATGACATCCCTGAATTTTCAATATAGAGGCTCCATTAAGATTCATAAATATGTAAGAAAAAAGTTATCAGAACGTCATATCGGACCTCATCTTTCGGGACTTAGACAAGCGAATGCTTTGAACATTCAATTCTGACACTTTTTTGCTTAACATTATGAAATATATCATTCATATTGATATCTTATAAAAGTCCCCCATGGCCTAAAATGTTTCCTCATTATGACTTTTCTATTTACTAACCTTAGGCACTTCAGCTATTCATGCAAACATCCAGCAATAAAAACAATATTAGAAAAGAGATTACCACCGCAATAAAAATTAAAAACACTTCGAAACATCTTTTTTCAAAGCACATTTTCTGATCGACTAATTTGAAAGCGGATAGTTACAGTTTGAAAGTCGTTTACGAAACGTTGAATTGTTCTTTGTCCCTAAGTAATGTGCGAACTTCAGACGAGTTCAGAAGGACATTTTTTTTCAAAATTAGATGGTGGAAATATTATACAATATAGTCGACTTATTAAAACTAATTTTTTAGGGGGGGGGGGGGTGGTCCTATTGTATTTTCTGAAATGCTTGTATTGTAAATTTTTCCACTAAATCTACCGAATCACATATGCACAATTTTTTGGGAATAAAGCATAGGTTTGAAAGCTGTACATAACCACTTTCCAATATTGGAAGCACGGGGCTTTCGTGCATGCTACAATTGGCCTTAACGGAATACCTTTCTTATGTAATTTCGGTAAACCGTAAAACTTTGGGCAAAAGCTACCTCAGGGGAGAAATTTATTATACAATTGTGGGGTGATTAAGACATTTTGTTTTAGATTCGTTAATTCGGTTATAATTTTATTCACAAACTTATCAGTATGCTCATGAGTCATGGAAGTATATGTATTTGTGTCTTTTAAGCGTGAATAAATTTTGTTGTCGTAATCTAACGTATCCATGACAACAAATGAATTTCCCTTGTTTGCTTTTATTATTGTAATTGATGGGTCTTTGCGAAGATTAGGCGAATTTTTATGTCGTACAAAATTACTGGCGTTCAATTAGTATGCGACGCAATTTTTTTTGCCTGTCGTAGAGAGTGTTATTAAAACAAGACTTCACTTTATCTGCGTTACAAATTGATGCGTAGTGTTTATGCAAACAGTATTCTAAGGAGGAAACTATATCTGCCGCAGGAACTTGTTTTGGTGGAAAAGAGAATTTAGGACCTTTTTCAAGAGTTTGGATTTCCTTAGATTCAAGAGCTCTAGAGGATTTTGTTTTTTGTCCTTAATAAAGACCTCCCCACACATATAGGATAATTTGATCGCGGGGACAACAATTTGATCTTTGTCATGTTTTTTTTCGCTTTGTCGATGATTTTAGTTTAATATCAACTTTCTAGTGCCACTTCATAGTAAGATTCGGGGGTTGAGTTGGAGTAAGATCCTCCCACACCGACCTATTGTTTACTGTTAAAGCATCGAGGACAGTGAAAATAAAACCTATTTTTCGAATGGGTTAATGTGATGTTTGAATTAAATATGTTAATGGGCTATTGAATTGGCTTTTAGCTATCCTTGGAAAAATAACATCGCCTTTTAGGTTACCCCCTTCCTCCAACTTTTTCTCAAAATGACATGAAATAAGCTTGCGGCTGTACCAATCATACACTATAATTCCTCATAGACACGACGTGGTTTTCCCTGTGGTACTCTATGGCCGATTATCGACACCACACGAATGTACCATTTGAGGACTAAAGTTACATCAAACAACAACATAGCAGATAATAACATTGATCAAAGTGTATAGTTAGAAATATATTTTTATTGTGAGTGTGCTATTTGTAATGGCCGCTATTATGACTTCAGTAATTCGTATGAGAGTAATGCAGCAAATTTAGAAATGATGGGAAATGAGATAGAAGAGGGAGAATCATAGGAAAGACAATCTGCGTAAAATGAGAAGAAGAATCTTTGATGAAATGGTGAGAAAAGGGGTAGGCTCATCAGTTTCTGCAGTGGAAGAGAGTGACCATTATCACAAAAAAAAACAATAAAGACAATAGACATCCTCTCCATTACGAGGAAGATCCGGAGCACTAGGAAGCTCTCACAAAAGGAGGTTCGATATAGCAGAAAAGAAAGATATAAAGAAGAGACAAACACAAGGTGGATATCTCTAAAGAGAGAACTATCGAAGGAGAACACTATGAATAATTTTATGACACATACTCAGAATGCCTAATGTTGTTGAACAATGTTAACAATATATAATAATGTATGAAATATATTTTATATTAATATTCTACATGTCATTACTTCATTAAAAATATACTATACACTACTTTGTTATATTTCCATTATTTATAGAGTACGCTAACACAACAAACGCTTAGAATATCTATTAAAAAGTCGGTGAAGTATGTTATTAACCAACATATAATATTTTACAAGCCAAGTTACGTAACAATTTCCATGTTTCATTTGCATGCAATAGACACCGAGAGTTTTATGACTCCTCCCTACAATGAATTCTATGGGTTTTATGACTCCTCCACACAATGAATTCAGATGGTTTTAGGACTCCTCCCCCTATTCATAAGTCTTTCTAACCTTGAGCAAAGATATAAAAGTTTGATGAAGTACTTCGCTGCTCACATATTACATTAATAGCTTCCAGAATAATGGGACTATATGACACAGAATTTACTGGTTTGAAAAAATCATCTTGTGGTGTTATATTGGAATGAGCATTTTTATTATTGTCTATGGAACTCGAAGAAAATAACTGTTATCATTGAATAGTGAACTGTAATTTGTTTGTGTGTGATAAAAGCTTATGGAGTACTATATTACGCCGTATGAACAGACTGGGAATCTACGATTGAGTGATTACACCACATAATAAAAGTTGTCAAGAACTGAGAAATGTTGAGGAAGAAGTCAGTAAAATTTGCAGCTTTTTTGCGGCACTATACGTAAAGGGTAACGTACCTACAGATAAAGTTTTAATTCGAAACTCTGACCCTAGGATTCCACTTTTCAATTTAGAAGAATTTTAGTGTCCTAAATTTGAAGGGGCTTATCACCGTCCCGAAGAGGAGGTTAGGTTCTTCGCGCAGTGGTTACCTAGGGACATACCTGATCGTGATAAACGCATAAGACACTGTAAAAAGTATTCTATATCATGGGATCCTCGTTTGTGGATGTTTAACAGTGAAATTTAAGTATAATTTTTATGTAAATATGTTTTTTTTCATAAATTTGTTCTTAAAATGTTTAAGCAGTAAATATTTTTAAGGTTAAACCGTCTTTATTCTGTAGGATAATTATATTTATTCAAGAAAATTTGAAAAAATTGTAAGTAAGTAACAAACTCCTTTTTGAATTCGCCTCTTGGACAAACAACACGGAAATTTCATCCAGGAAATTATGAGAAAATTGTAAGTAAGTAAAAAACTCTTTCTTGAATTCATCACCTGGATACACAATTCCGAAATTTCATTCAAGAAATTATGAAAAATTTTAAGTAAGTAACAAACTCTTTCCTGAATATCCTCTTGGATATACAATACAGAATTTTCAATCAAGAAACTCTGAAAAAATTGTAAGTAACTAACTCTTTCTTGAATTCACCTCATGGACACACAGTACAGACATTTCGTTCGAGAAAATATGGTAAAGTCATAATGAGGAAACATTTAAGGCCATGGGGGACATTAAAAAGATATCTCTCTAAATGATATATTTCATAATGTTAAGCAAAAAAGTGTCAGAATTGAATGTTCAAAGCATTCGCTTGTCTAAGTCCCGAAAGATGAGGTCTGATATGACGTTCTGATAACTTTTTTCTTACATATTTATGACTCTTAATGGAACCTCTATATTGAAAATTGGGGGGTGTCCTCAAAAAAAACTTGGAGGGAGGGGACCACTTGGTAGTTGGGGATATGGGGCCCTTGCAGGTTGAGGTCCTTGATGGTTAGGGTCATTGGTGCTTACGATCCTTGATGGTTCATACCCATAATCGTCTCACTAGTTGATTTCTAAGGATTTCAAAGGATTGTTCTGAATTTCTTTATTAAAATTATTTTCTTGGCATCTACATCTGTATTAGTATCAACTTTTTAGTATACTAGAATGCTAAGGCCTATTTTATATTGACAACACTGCTTAAAGGGTACTTGTGTATTATACAGAACACAATCGAGAAGTAAAGCTAGGTCAAATCACAAAGTATCACTCTGTTTTCTTTTTATATTAGCTGCGTCACTCCCGGCAGTAATCTAGCTCCCTGTTTGGCCTAGAAAGAGGCGTGTAATATTTTCCCGGTAGTATTCTAGCCCTCTGATTGGCTGTGATATTGTCCCGGTCGGATTCAAAGGGCTTTTGGCTGTGATTTCACTCCCCCTGGAGTCGGACCCCTTCGTCTACTCTCAGAGTGTTTTTTCACAGTAAAAAAAAAGTTTAGAAGAATAGGAAGATAATTCTGCAAACCAAGATCAGAATATTAGAAGCTACAGTGATGACAGTGGTCAAATATGGCTCTGAAGCATGGACGCTCCGAAAAGCGGACGAAGCTTTGCTAGATGTTTTCAAGAGAAGTTGCTTAAGGATTGTTCTGGGTACCCGGCTGACTGACCGTATTTCAAACAATAGGCTATGCGAAAAATGTGGTTCAATACCGCTCTCTAGGGCTATAATGAAAGAAATGTTGAGGCGGCTAGCGCACGTATTGCGGATGAAGGATGACAGATTGGCGAAGATTGTTCTTTTCAGCCAACCGTCTAGGGCTAAACAAAAGCAGGTCCTCCTCGTCCGGGGTGGGAGGACGTCATAAAGAAAGATTGACAGGAAATGGGAACTTCGTGGGCGGGTGTAAAAAGGAAGGCTTTGAATAGGTTGGGGCGGAGGAGCAGCCGGCTTAGCTGTGTTGGCCTCAGGCGGCTTGGTGCTGCGGGTAGTTGTTTGTAGTAGTAGTAGTATTATAATTAACTTTATTTCACTTCTCAAGTTTGGTCAGTATCATACAATCTCTCACTCTTTACGCTAAAGTTTGACTTTTTTCTCCAAGTTCATTAAGAACAACCTCTTAAACACAAGGGCCGTTTAATTGGGAAGTCCTTTTTAAAGCACTAAAAAACGTTTGCGTAACGAGCGAAGGATTGAAGTCCCCCGCATATGCGGAATAATTTCTGTCCGTTTTAAGTTGTAACGTTGCTCTTTACCTTCAATTGAAAAAAAGTTGCTTATTTTTTTATTTATATACAGTGCCGTATACTTGGACAGCTATTAGGGAAGACAGTCAGTAGATCATTGTGTAGGCAGAGCTACATTGTCCCCGAAGCCCCAAAGCGTGCTTTTCTATACCCAAATGTCGTGGTTTCGTTTAACGTCATTGTCTTTCTAACATCTTCGTCCGAGCAAAAATTTGACTCACTTCTGTCTCGGAACAAAGCAGGCTCTATAATAAATGAAAAATCCATATTTATTCTAGTGTCTTTTTTACCTATCTCAGAAGGTGGAAAAATATACCGTTGGTTGTATTTTTCAAATCATTGTTCGAGGAGTCTCTTATTAATTTCATGTTAAGACCTCAGAGAATTTTGCTTTCAATCAGACACACTGGAATCCACATAGCGATATCGCTCGTTCGTTTCCCCTTGACAAAATTTACCGTCTTCTTTCAGAAATTGGCTTACACGGGTGAGACGGGTTTTCCAGTGACAAAATTTTCCTAGAAATTTATCTTCCATAGAAAATAATTTTATCTAACTTTTGTTTATTTAACTTACTTAAAGACGTCATATTATTAAGCTAGGTATTACATGAAAAAATAGTAGGAGCTTCGGAGAATTGCTCCCAAGCTTCGTGTTTCTTAACCAAAGACAATTTGAAATTATTTAGAGAAAATATTTTTGACTATCTTCTCATTGGTTTATTGGTCATTCAGACACATGATTTTTTTTTTCTTTTTTTTTAACAAGAAAATCTGAAGTTGCAGAAAAAAACGTCCAGACTTGCGTATTATGTATGTTCACTTGTTCAGTATGCTGAAATTCAAAATATTTTAAATGCTTAATAATTATATTTTTAATTTCTTTTTTATTTATTTCAGGCTTAATATACATTAAGTCTCAACCACACTTTGTGTATCTTTGACACCTAAACTCGTTTTCATGCACATAAAGGTGACTAAATAAGGGCATGCGATTGGATAAGGGCATGAAATCGCGCTAATGAAGCGCAAAAGCCCTGCTTAAGTAAAGAGCAACATAGCTTCCACTTATTATTTATTTGTTTTTTCTTCTTTGGACCACGTCGCTTTATATGGAAGGAGTGGTTGTAGAAACTTTGTAGGGGGCTCATTCTATTAGAAATTCAAAGTTTTTTTTTGTACTTTTAAGAGTCAGCAGTGATTGCCCAAAGCCCCTCCAACGCCCATTTTAGCCACCCTCCCTATCCCCCAGAACTATCCAGTACAAAATTTGAGATAACCATTTTGTTAAAAATAGTCAAAAGGTCGAATGAACATGCCAGATCATTTAAATTTGGGTTTTGTTATTGAAGAAAGTGGGCATATTGATCCTGGTGTTCGAAAAGGCTGAGCGTATTAATGTTAAATTTTGAAGGAAAGTTGAGGGGATACTGAACTAAATCTGAAAATTCTATGGGAAGTCAGGTTGTACATAGATCTCAGAAAAGCCTAAGGGCATTAAGTTGAAACTTCCAGGGAATGTTTGGGGGATATTGAACTAAATTAAGAGACACTAAGTGCATCTAGGTTATCAAAAAGATGTATCTGTAATACCTCAGGAATTTTAAGGATAGTAAGTTGAAACTTTCAGGGAATGTTGGGGGGGGGGACTGAGTCAAAATACATTATGTGTATCAAGATTTTGAAGAGGGTGTATCTACAATATCTTAGGAACAGCTAAGGACATTCAATTGAAATTTTCAAGGAATCTTGAGAAATTTTCAAGGAATCATATCTCCTTTTGTCTACGAGCCCATCAAGCGTATTGCCAACCTATCTTTAACCTACGGAGTTTTCCCTGATTTACTAAAGTCAGCCATTGTTATTCCAGTTCTTAAAAAGGGCGATCCAACTGAGATAGGTAATTATCGTTCAATCTCAATTCTTCCTGTTATATCCAAAGTGCTCGAGAGAATCATCTTCAGACGTCTGTCTCCCTTTCTGTTTGACAGTCAGCACTCCGTATCCTTGATTTCTTCTCACCAATATGGCTTTAGGCTGAAATTCTCAACTTCTCATGCTCTAATTGACGCCGCACAGTTCATACGCTCACAACTCGACCTTAAAAAAACTGTATTGGGCTTTGTTTTGGATTTTTCTAAGGCCTTTGACATGGTCGATCATAGTATTTTAATAAGTAAATTAAATAGTTACGGTATTCGTGGTGTTCCCCTCTCTTGATTTGATTCTTATCTATCTGGAAGGGTACAGAGTGTGAGCCTGGGTGGAGTATCCTCTCAGCCCGTACCTGTTCGGAGGGGTGTCCCGCAAGGCTCCGTTCTAGGCCCTATTTTATTTCTCCTGTATATCAATGATCTTGTTATAGACCTGGGCCCTTCAGTGTATCCTGTATTATTTGCTGATGACAGCAACTTCTTCATCACTGGCACCAATCTACCATTGGCAATAACCTCTGCCCAAGTCCTTCTGAACAGAGTCCAGGCGTGGTGCCTTACGAATAACATGACCATTAATAGCAAAATAAGTCAAATAGTGTTATTCAGAACCCCCTACAACAAAGACATTATTCAACCTGCTCTTGGTATCAGGTACTCCTCTGACATCCTCCCAAAAGTAGAGGTTACCAAGTTTCTTGGTGTATTTATTGACTCATGCTTGTCATTTTCTAATCATATTTCTTATATAACAGCAATAATTTTCTGACAAGTTGCTATGATTAACCGTGTGAATTATTTTTTTCCTCTTGACATCCTAGTTACCCTCTATTATTCCTTTATTTTTCCTTACCTTTCTTATTGCGGATCAGTTTGGGGAAATACAAAACGGCCCTTCATTAAAAAACTCAAATTTGCCCAAAACCGCGCCATTAAAGCAGTTTTTTGGCTTCCCCGTCTATATCCAACTCGTGATTTGTATTCAGATTTTGGCATAGCCCCACTTGATCAAATCATACAAAAACTAAATTTATCGCTTGCTTACTCTGCTTTCCACAATAATCTTCCACCTCAACTCCTAACCTATTATAATATTAATAATTCAGAAGCCCACTGTCTCCGTTCATCCAATAGAGCCTTTAAAATTCCTAAATGCGTTTCTAGTGCTGCCCAGCAATCTCCCATTTACAAATCTATTATTCAATGGAACAAAATTCCCTCCAGTGTTGAACTAGCCACAAGTTTCTGCAAGTTTTATAAAAACGTAACAAAACTTGATATTATAATTTAATATTTCCATTTTTAACAAATTTGCTCTAATTAGCCATGTTTTATTCTTCTATATTTTTTTTTTTCAGTGTTACTTTAAATTTTTTTTTCTTTTGGTCCTTAACAAGTTATCTTCTAGGATCTTAATTGTTATTGATGTTTGTGTTATGTTTTTATTCGAATAAAATTGAATTGAAATTGATGAATGCTGAACTAAATCGGAAGACATGATGCCAATCCAGGTTGTCAAAAGGGGCATCTGCAATATCTCAGGAACAGTTAAAGTTCTTAAGTAGAAACTTTCAGGATATTTTGAGGCGGGGAAACGCTCAACTATGTCTATAAACTATGTGAATCCATGTTTCAATAGGGCGTATCTACAACATCTTGTGAACGGAAAAATATATTAAGTTAAAGGTGTCAGTGCGTTTTGAATTAAATCAAACGACCCTATGTGCATCCAGGTTCTCAAAGTCGCTTATCTGGAATATTCAGGAACGGCTGACGGTATTAAATTCAAACTTTCAGGGAATATTGAGGGGGAAAATTAGCTGAATCAAAAGACAGTATGTACATTCAGGTTGTCAAAAGGGTGTATCGGAAATTTCTCAGGAATAGATAAGGCTATTAAGTTGAAACTTTGAAGATTCTAGAGGGAGTTAAACTAAATCAAAATACACTCTCTGTATCCAAGTTGCCAGCAGGGTGTATCTGCAATATCTAGAACCATCACTGTTTGGGTATTAAGTTGAAATAAAGGTGTATATGTAAGAGACGCTATGTTTGGATGTCTACAATATATCCAGGACGAAAATTTGTCATTGAATTGGGAGATTCAAAGTTCTGGTGTCCTTTTTAAGAGTTGAAAGTATTTAGAGCACATCTGATTCCTTCCTATACCCTTTTTCCTATCCACCCCCCATAAGCCCAAAAATATCTGAACAAACTTTTGAGTTTGCTATTTTTTTCTAAATAATCTTAATATTCAACAAATAATACTACAGCCATGACATAACCCCTACGACGCCTAGGACAAGGGTCGTAAACTATGTAAATTGCTCACTGTTTACCAATTTATTTTACCAATGTTTTTACCAAATGTTTACCAATTGATTTTATAATGGAAAAGTAAACGTACTTGGTCCTGGGTGTACGATTAGCTCAAAAATTTGAAGATCATCCATTAGGACAAGAAAATCACACATCGTGTTAGAATTGAGGGAGGGGGGGGGGTTTAAAATGGGTAAAAATAATCTGTGTTCTCTTTTAGTTGTATTTTCAGTGAGCTCTTACGGATCATTCGCTATGCCAGGATCACTAGAGTTCCCCACAACTGTACTCTGGAAAATTCAAGGACGAATCGTGGCTTGGAGGAAAGGGTAGACTAAATCGATCTACACTATAGGCATCCAGGTTATCAAAATACCATCTACAATATTTTATGAACGGAAACAAATGGCTTAAGGAACCCAGATTTAACTTTGAGAGTATAATGGATGGGTAGGGGACCTTGAAGCAGGTTTTCAATTTCAACTTTGGGGGGTTGAGAAGAGCTTATTAATCACAATACATTTTTGATGATTAAAATTTCTTCTATTAATTAGTTGTACGAAATATTCTAATTTTTTTTTATTCTTATCTACTTTAAAATTTCAGGCCATGAAGATACCTCACATAAAATTATAAAAACAGGGTTATATCAGTCTTGACGTCCTATTTTATTTCTAATTTTTAAACAACCAAACATTCTCTTATTAATAAATTAAATATTTTTTTTTTCAACTGAAAGCAAGTTGCAACTTTGAAACTTCAAAAGAACAGAAACTATTCCACATATGATGCTGCTGCCCCTTCGCTCTTTACGATACCAAAACTCTTGTTTGTAGTTATTTTTATTCGATTCAAACTTGATTTGTATATTCAATTTAAGTTTCACTCGTTTTAAGATTTATTTATTCATTTACATTAATATATATTGTATATTTGTTCGCATTGATTGTTATTTAATTTTTGTTCGTTTTAAGTTTCATTTATGCTTCAATAGCAAAATATTTGTTTTCGTTTTAAGCTAGATTTTCATATTCAATCCAAGCATTACTCGCTTTAAGATCTATTTATTCATTTATATTAATACTTGTTGTATGTTTTTTGCTATGATTGTTTGTTTAATTTCTGTTCGTTTGGGTTTAATTTATTCTTCAATAGTAATTTCTGATCGTTTTGGTTTGAATTTTAACAGGTATTTGTATCTCCTCATCTTAAGTCTAAAATTGCCTTTATTTTGAAAAACTTATTTTTCGGAGTTTTTTTTAAATAATTTTAGTTCGTTTTTGACTGCAAAAAATTTCGAGTTTTTTTGGCATGGGGGGTGCTTACTGTCCGATTATTCTTGACTTTAAAAAACGGATCTAGATCTTTCAATTTATAAATCGAATGAGGCTTTTTCAAAGTCTATACGATTACCTCTTTGATAAAAACCTTAAATATGAACAATAGACAGCTTGCATAACTTGTGGACAGCGATTGACAACAATGAATGGATTGAAAAAATAGCTCCAATAAGGGGGTTTAGACCATTTCACTTGCTGACACAAAGGGATCACGACTGTTTGGAATTGACCTTAATAGGAATTTGTGTGCCAAAGCAATTTTGCATCTATCACAGAGTATGTATTTTAACCTTATAATTGGATAATTATAATAGATTTCCTATGTCTTCTTCCCATACAAAATCCCTTCCCATAAGTTATAAACCCCCCTTATTAAGTTATGCCCCAGGGCATAACGTACAACGCCTACCCCTGGGCCCTGGTGGGCTGTGTCGCGCCGGAGTTTTTGTTATAAGAACTTTGAATTATTTTAACAAAATGCCTATTTCAAAATTTTTATCTGCTGCACTTAGGGCGTGGAGGAGGGACAGGGGCTAGTTGCCCTTCAATCTCTTTTCAATCTTAAAAAGTGAACAAGAACTTTCAATTTTCAATCAAACGAGCCCTCTCTAAAGTTTATACGAGCATCGTTTCATAAGAAATAATATGAATAATTCGGAGAATCCTTAAATTATAACCCTTGCGCTGAAGGCTGAGAGGGAGTTGCCATCCTTAAAGATCTAATTTTAAGAACTTAAAACTATGTTTAAGAGAATGGATATATTAAAATTCTCATCGGTTATTTTTGTGGACATAGAGACCGTATGAGGGGGGTTTGTCGCATTCGCATCCCTCTTCATTATCAAAAAGTACACTAGCCCTCTAAATTTCAAATCGAATATGCCTTTTTTGAAATTTCTACGACACCGCTTTCTATAAAAACCTTATATCTCCCCAGGGCATAACTTAAAACCCTTGCCCTGAGGATTGTGGTGGATTGTCCTCCTCAAAAACATATTTTCTATCTGGAAATCAACTACGCTTAACGAAATGGCTCTATCAAAATTTTGATTGGATGTGCTTGGGGGAATGATGGGCGTGGGGGGGCTAGTTCCCCTCCAATAACTTTGGACTATAAAAACGGGCACTAGCCCTTTGAATTTCCAATCGAATTTACCTGTTTTGAAGTTTCTATAAAAACGTCTTCTATAGAAACCTTATATGCCCCCAGGGCATAACTTAAAACTCTTGCCGAGGGTTGTGGGGAGTGTCCTCCTCAAAAAAATATTTTCTATCTAGAAATCAGCTACACTGAACAAAATGGCTATCTCAAAAGTTTGATTCGATGTGTTTGATGAAATGATGGGCGTAGGGGAGGGGCTAGCTGCCCTCCAATCACTTTCGACTTTAAAAAAGGCACTAGCCCTTTCATTTCCAATCGAATGAGCCTGTTTTGAAGTTTCTACGACAACGCCTTTTATAAAAAAAACCTTAAATGCCCCCAGGGCATAACTTACAACCCTTGCCCTGAGGATTGTGGTGGATTGTCCTCCTCAAAAACATATTTTCTATCTGGAAATCAACTACGCTGAACAAAAATGGCTATCTCAAAATTTTGATTGGATGTGTTTCGGGGAATGATGGGCGTAGGGGGGGGAGGCTAGTTGCCCTCCATTCACTTTTGAATATTAAAAAGGGCACTATCCATTTGAATTTCCAATCGAATGAGCCTTTTTTGAAGTTTCTACGACAACGCCTTCTATAAAAACCTTATATGCCCCCAGGGCATATCTTAAAACCCTTGCCCTGAAAGTTGTGGGGGAGTGTCCTCCTCAAAAATATATTTTTTATCGGGAAATCAACTATGCTGAACAAAATGGCTATCTCAGAATTTTGATTCGATGTGTTTAGGGAAATGATGGGCGTGGGGGAGGGGGGCTAGTTGCACTCCAATCACTTTCTACTATTAAACAGGGCACTATCCCTTTAATTTCTAATCGAATGAGCATGTTTTGAAGTTTCTACGACAACGTCTTCTATAAAAATCTTATATGCCCCCAGGGCATAACTTAAAAACCTTGCCCTGAGGGTTGTCGGGAAGTGTCATCCTCAAAAATATTTTTTCTATCTGGAAATCAACTGCATTGAAAAAATTGGCTATCTGAAGATTTTGATTGGATTTGTTTGGGGAAATTATGGGCGTGGGAGGGGGGCTAGTTACCCTCAATCCACTTTCGAATATTTAAAGGTGTACAAGCCCTTTAATTTACAATCGTATGAGCCTGTTTTGAAGTTTCTACGACAACGCCTTCTATAAAAACCTTACTTAAAACCCTTGCCCTGAGGGTTGTGGGGGAGTATCCTCCTCAAAAATATATTTTCTATCAGGAAATCAACTACGCTGAACAAAATGGCTATCTCAAAATATTAATTGGATGTGTTTGGGGGAATGACGGGCGTGGGGGGGGGGGGCTAGTTGCCCTCCAATCATTTTCGACTATTAAAAAGAGCACTAGAACTCTCGATTTCAAATCGACTGAGCCCCCTTTGAAGCTTCTACGACGACCCCTTCCATATGAAGTGCCTCTGGGAAAAAAAATAATAATAATAAAACGTTGCAGCCGTATGGCCTTTACTATAGGCAACGCTACAGCGTTGCCTCTGATAGGCAGCGCAATTGCGCTGCCAAGTAACGAATGATGTTGGCAAGATGTATTATTTCATTAGACCAGGGCACTTCGTATCGAAGGAGCTGTCGTAGAAACTTCGAAAAGGGCTCATTCAATTGGGGAATTGTAGTGGCTTGTGCCCTTTTTAATAATTGAAAGTGATTGGAAGGCAACTAATACCCCTTCCACGCCCACCATTTCCCCAAACACATCCAATCTAAATTTTGATATAGCCATTTTGTTCAGTGTAGTTGATTTCCAGATATAAATTATGTTTTTGAGGAGGACACTCCCCCACAGCCCTCAGGGCAAGGGTTGTAAATTATGCCCTGGGGTTATATAAGGTTTTTATAGAAAGGGTTGTTGTAAAAGCTTCAAAAAAGGCTCATTTAATTGGACATTCAAAGGACTAGTGGCCTTCTTAATAGTTCAAAGTGATTGTAGGGCTACTACCCCCCCCCCTCTCACGCCCACATTTTCCCCAAACATATCCAATCAAAATTTTAAGATAGCCATTTTGTCCAACGTAGCTAGAAGTTCTGGAAATTAGGTCTTAGAAAATCAACACCCCACCTCAGGGCAAGGGTTGTAAGTTATGCCCTGGGGGCATATAAAGTTTTTATAGAAAGCATTTTCGTAGAAACTTCAAAAAGGTCTCATTTGATTGGAAATTAAAAGGGCTAGTGCCCTTTTTAATAGTTGAAAATGATTGGAGGGTAGCTAACCCTCCTTCCACGCCCACCATTTCCCCAAACACATCCAGTCAAAATTTTTAGATAGCCATTTTTTTCAACGCAGTTGAAAGGTCCGAAAATTATATCTTTGAGCTGGACATTCCCCCGCAGTCTTCGGGACAAGGGTTGTAAGTTATGCCCAGGGGGCAGATAAGGTTTTTATAGAAAGCGTTGTTGTAAAAACTTGAAAAAGGGCTCAATCAATTGGAAATTCAAAATGCTAGTGCCCTATTTAATAGTCGAAAGTAATTTGAGGGTAACTAACCACCCTCTCGCGCTCACCATTCCTCTGGGGAACTTTGTATATAATTTTTTTATGCCAGGGCACTTCGTGTCGAAGGAGTTGTCGTAGAAACTTCGAAAAGGACTGATTCAATTGGAAATTGGTAAGGCTAGTACCCTTTTCAATAGTTAAAAGTGATTGGAAGGCAACTAACACCCCTTCCACGCCCACCATTTCCTCAAACACATCCACTCAAAATTTTGAGATAGCCCTTTTGTTCAGCGTAATTGATTTCCAGATAGATATTATGTTTTTGAGGAGGACACTCCCCCACAGCCCTCAGGGCAAGGGTTGTAAGTTATGTCCCGGGGCACATAAGACTTTTAAAGAAAGCTTCGTCATAGAAACTTCAAAAAGGGCTCATTCGATTGGAAATTCAAGGGCTAGTGCCCTTTTTAAAAGTCAAAAGTTATTGGAGGGCAACTAACTCCCCTCTCAAGCCCACTTTTTCCCCAAACACATCCAATCAAAAGTTTGAGAGAGCCATTTTGTTCAACGTAGTTGAATTTTCTGGAAATTAGGTCCTTGAGGATGACCATACCGCCCCCCCAGCTCTCAGGGCAAGGGTTTTAAGTTATGCCCTGGGGGCATATAAGGTTTTTATAGAAAGTATTGTCGCAGAAACTTCAAAAAGGGCTCATTTGAAGAGAAATTGAAATGGCTAGTGTCCTTTTTAATATTCAAAATTGATTGGAAGGTAACTATTACCCCTTCCACGCTCACCATTTATCCAAACACATCCATTCAAAACTTTGAGACAGCCATTTTGTGCAACATATTTGAAAGGTCCGGAAAGTAAATCTTTGAGAATGACACTCCCCCCAGAGCCCTCAGGGTAAGGGTTGTAAGTTATTCCCTGGGGGCATATAAGGTTTTTATTGGGAGCTTTGTCGTAAAAACTTGAAAAAAAGCTCATTCGATTGGAAATTCAAAGGGCTAGAGCCCTTTTTAATAGTAGAAAGTAATTGGAGTACAACTAACCCCCCTCTCACGCCAACCTTTTCCCCAAACACATCCAATCAACATTTTTAGATAGCCATTTTGTTCAACGTAGTTATAAGTTTTAGAAATTTGGTCTTTGAGGATGATAACCTCTTCAGAGTCTTCAGGGCAAGGGTGGTAAGTTATATCCCGGGGGCATATATAGTTTTTATAGATAGCGATGTTATAGAACCTTCAAAAAGGGCTCTTTCGATAGGAAATTAGAAGGGTTCCTGCCCTTTATAATAGTCGAAAGTGATTGGAAGATAACTAACATCCCTCTCACACCCGCCATTTCCCCAATCGCATCCAATCAAAATTTTGAGATAGACATTTGGTTCAACGTAGTTGAAAGTCCTGGAAACTAGGTATCTGAGGATGACAACCCCCTCACAGCCCTCAGGCAGGGGTTGTAATGTATGCCCTGGGACAGGGGCGAATCTCGAGCACTTTTATGGGGGAGGGCAAGAGGGGTCCATATCTGGATAGTCAAAGGGCATGGGATGTATAATATTTTTCTCTACATTATTGGGGGCGGGGGCAACTTACCCCCCTTCCCATCCCAAACGAAGCCACTGCCCTGGGGGTATATAAGGTGTTTATAGAAAGCGTTGTTGTAAAAGCTTCAAAAAAGGCTCATTTAATTGGAAATTCAAAGGACTAGTGGCCTTCTTAATAGTTCAAAGTGATTGTAGGGCAACTACCCCCCCCCTCTCACACCCACATTTTCCCCAAACATATCCAATCAAAATTTTAAGATAGCCATTTTGTCCAACGTAGCTAGAAGTTCTGGAAATTAGGTCTTAGAAAATCAACACCCCACCTCAGGGCAAGGGTTGTTAGTTATGCCGTGGGGGAATATAAGTTTTTTATAGAAAGTTTTGTCGTAGAAACTTCAAAAAGGGCTCATTTGATTGGAAATTAAAATGGCTAGTGCCCTTTTTAATAGTCGAAAGTGATTGGAGGTTAGCTAACCCTCCTTCCACGCCCACCATTTCCCCAAACACATCCAGTCAAAATTTTTAGATTTTTTTCATCGCAGTTGAAAGGTCCAAAATTATATCTTTGAGCTGGACATTCCCCCGCAGTCTTCGGGACAAGGGTTGTAAGTTATGCCCAGGGGGCAGATAAAGTTTTTATAGAAAGTGTTGTTGTAAAAACTTGAAAAAGGGCTCAATCGATTGGAAATTCAAAATGCTAGTGCCCTATTTAATAGTCGAAAGTAATTTGAGGGTAACTAACCACCTTCTCACGCTCACCATTCCTCTGGGGAACTTCGTATAGAATTTTTTTATGCCAGGGCACTTCGTGTCGAAGGAGTTGTCGTAGAAACTTCGAAAAGGACTGATTCAATTGGAAATTGGAAGGGCTAGTGCCCTTTTTAATATTCGAAAGTGATTGGAAGGCAGCTAACACCCCTTCCAGGCCCACCATTTCCCCAGGGGCGAAATGGTTGTAATGCAGGGGTTGTAATGTATGCCCTGGGACAGGGGCGAATCTCGAGCACTTTTATGGGGGAGGGCAAGAGGGGTCCATATTTGGATAGTCAAAGGGCATGGGATGTATAATATTTTTCTCTACATTGTTGGGGGCGGGGGCAACTTACCCTCCTTCCCATCCCCAACGAAGCCACTGCCCTGGGGGTATATAAGGTGTTTATAGAAAGCGTTGACGTAGAAACTCAAAAAGGGCTCATTCGATTGAAAATTAAACGGGCTAATGACCGTTTTAGTAGTCGAAAGTGATTGGAAGGCCTGACATTTTTATAGTAAAGAGCGATGCGGGTACAATGTATTATTGTTTTTTTTTTTTAGACCAGGGCATTTTGTATCGAAGCAGTTGTTGTAGAAACTTTGAAAAGGGCTCATTCGGTTGAAAATAGAAAGGGCTAGTGCCATTTTTAATAGCTGAAAGTGATTGGACGGCAACTAATCCCCCTCCCACGTCCACCCTCCCATTTGCCCATTATTTTTAAATACTATATGTTTCCTTAAGATTAAATCAAAATGCACTGTGTTAACGCTAATTCCTAATAAGGCATCTCAGCAGTATCCCAAGAACGAATGAGGGTATTATGTTCAAACTTTCGGGGCTACTTCTGCTGTTAAAATTTAACCAATTTAAAATAGCGAAAAATGTATCCAAGCTATCAAAGAAAGTAAAAAGATTTTTTGGCGAATGCTATCAACTTTTCTATTTCAGGTCAACTATAGGAGGTATGAAACTGAATTAAACACTACTATTTGTGTCCAGATTCTTAAAAGGGTGTATGTTGTTAAAAATTATTGAAAAATTTTCTCCAGGATATAAATAGCAGGCCAAACTATAAAGTCTTAAAAACGAAAAGATTTAAACTATTATTTTCTTTTTCCCTGAAAAGACTATGTCAATATAAAACAAGCAGAAATTAATTAAATAAAAGTTTTTCCAAAAAATAAGTTTTTCAAAGAAAAGTAAAGAGATCCATTAAACCAAGAATGAACAGAAATAAAAACAAACAATCTACCAAGCGAACGACAACAAATCACCATCGATAAAAAAAAATGCAACCCAAAACGAACAGAAACTACAATAAATAACCGAGTCAAACTCAAAACAAGCAGAAATTAACATGAATAGGGCTCACAACCCCTATGCCTTCTCAAGGCCAGAACATAATTTCCACTTCACTGAAAAACATATAAATGTTTTTGCTTTTATAACTTTAATGAATTAAATAATATTAACATTTTAATTAATAATTATCAATATATGCATATTAAACTGTCAATGCACATTCATATATTCTTTATATTCTTAGAGAGAGAGAAATAGAGAGAGAGAGAGAGAGAGAGAGAGAGAGAGAGAGAGAGAGAGAGAGAGAGAGAGAGAGAGAGAGAGAGAGAGAGAGAGAGAGAGAGAGAGAGAGAGAGAGAGAGAGGGAGAGAGAGAGAGAGAGAGAGAGAGAGAGAGAGAGAGAGAGAGGAGAGAGAGGAGAGAGAGAGAGAGAGAGGGAGAGCGAGAGAGAGAGAGAGAGAGAGAGAGAGAGAGAGAGACAGAGAGAGAAAGAGAGATAGAGAGATAGAGACAGACAGACAGACAGACAGACGCACAGACAGACAGACAGACAGAGACACAGACAGAGACAGAGAGAGAGACACACAGAGAGAGAGAGAGACAGAGAGAGAGAGAGAGAGAGAGAGAGAGACAGAGGGAGAGAGAGAGAGAAGGAGAAAGGGGGAGAGAGAGAGAAAGAGAGAGAGAGACAGACAGAGGGGGAGAGAGAGAGAGAAGAGAGAGAGAGGCAGACAGACAGAGGAGAGAGAGAGAGAGAAATGAGTTTTTTCTATAATTATTGACATGCATCGTTTTTTCGGACTTCAGAGTTCATTGCCATGTTTCGGACGTTCAACCGTTACAAATCTCTGAATTTAATAGGATAAGTCTACATAATTTGATTGTGATTGAAAACTGACGCTTTCGAAATTCTTGCCTAATCAATACTAAGAAAAAACAGCATTGGAATTTATTACTCTAATATCATGCTAATCCCCGTTCTATTTGCTGGTAATATCAAGTGGGGATTAACTTACTCCAGAATAGAGATTAGAACTCTGTAATCGGGAAAAAGTATGAGCACTCTTTTAGTTCCCAAAAAACTGCAGTATTGTACTAGTGACAGATATTATGGAAAAAATTTTATTATTAACTTTTTGCCTTAGCTTGGTGAAAGGTGATGTATATGAAGAATTTGGCGAGTTCCCTACCTCTGTGTGGTATGACGACGCACCTAGCATCTATTTTCCAGCCTGGAGTAAGGAACATTATTCTGGATACCCGTTACCTCCTATCGGTAAGTAATACATGAAAGATTATATTCCAAACGATCAACTATAATTGAATGTTTAGAATATATTTTTTTCTGTATGAATAGTATGTGCGCTGAGCTAATCCTATAATTCGATTTTGGTGGAAACTGGGACCTTCGGTTTGAAACATAACAAGAAAACTTACAGCTAAGGAAGAAAGGACAGCTAAGGATGTAAGCTGTAAGAAAACTTACAGCTAATTTATTTCTAGGACTGGAATCTTCAACCTTTTTTCTCTCCTGCGCTTCTGTCGAAGAGTGTTTTCTCTCGCTTACCCCTTTGGCAATAAGTACGGCCAGATAACCACAGCTGCTCAAACCCTTGCACTTGGACTCTAGGCTAATTGCAACTGAAGCCGCTATTTGTAAAGTTTTATAAATATTTGGATGTTTTGCTAAAAATAACAGAAAATAAAGCGTAGTCTTTTAAAAGCACAAACCTAATTAAAATTTAATATCCACAATAAGGTGTCTCACAATGTATTTTGATAAATTTTATCCCAATAATTCAACCTCTATTTGTTCTGTCGTTTGAAATTAACAAAAAAAATCCAATTGAAAAAAGTAAAAACATTTCAATGGACCGGTATGATAAATAAAACTTGAAGTATGATGCTATGCGTGCACGTACTTTTTTCAAAAACCTAGTTTGCTTCCTTCCGAAGAAATACCACTGCGGCAAGCCTACAATTTGCCCGCTTTTTTCAGCCTCATTGTGTTCACCACTTTCATCATCAAGTTTGAGACTCTTGTGCTTCTTTCGGATACATTAATTCTATAATTGTTCCATCGATCGAATAAGAACGGATTTAAAATAGCCCGCTTAAAATATGAAATTAGTGTTTGTTTTCCCAATATTATAATAGCAGTGATAGGTATACCCGAAGCAATAAGGGGTCTAGCTAATATATTTTAAACTTTACTTCTGCTTCTAAAGCCCCTTTTTAATTGTTGGGGTGGCTAGTCTTAGACCAGTAACGTCATACTTGTATTAACAGTGAAGATCCTTCCCTTTTGGACAATGGAAAAGGCTAATAAAGCTCAAGCACAAAACCGTTTTATTCTTTCCTATTCATTTTCGTATTAAAGAAATAGAATTGCAGGTTTTAAATTATAATTGGTTGCTAAAGAGATACAGGTAAGGCCATTTTAATCTTATTTTATATAATTGGCAAGTGTCAGTAGCTACAGGAAACTGGTTCACAGGAAACTGGTTTCTTTGTAGATATTGATGCAATAAATACGTAAAAGTAACGAACAAGCCTGGCTAATTCACAGGGTTGAACGGGTGACTTTTTCGTGCCACTTTTGAGATTTTTTTAAAGTGGCACTTTTGGGGAAACGTGACACTATTATGCTTCATCATCACATTGATCAAAAATAACAGCCATTTTGGAAACCTGCTGATTAATCACCACCCATAAAAGGATTGGACGCACTTCTTCCTTTTAGCTGTTTCCTGGTCAGGAAGTTTTGAATATAATAAGTCATAATTTTCTTAAGTTTTGTCTCTTATGTACCTCAGCCGAAGGATATCCTAAAGTCCGTGTCAAATAAATTATTTAAAAGAATTTGTGTCTGATCGACTATTAGTTGTATATCCGGGTTGCAGTGGTAGCTAGTCACCTAGTAAGAGACGATCACGTCCAATGTTAAGAAATATAATAACCCATAACTCCTTAAAATAGAGTCAGATCAAAACAAAGAGTACACCATTAGAACCGCCTTGTTTAAAACTCTTGTATAGGATACTTTCTGTCCCTTCACTTGAACAGCAAGGGAAATATATTTGCTTGAAAATCAAGAAAAGTGGCTGCTACTACAGCATTCTGCCTAAACGGCATCTTTTTTTTTCTTTTTTCTTTATTTTCTTCCACAGATAACTTGGCACTGGAACATCGTTGAGAGTTGTTCAATAGCTCATTTTAATGGAAATTAATAGATCTAGTGCCGTTGGTAATTATCTGTTTTAAATTTTAAATATAATCGATTTTTTCATTAGAAACTGCATTCTTATGGCCAATCTTGATGAATTACGTCATAATCGCAGGTAGTAACCATACAGGGGAACACAGGGGCGGAACGGGGTACTAAGTTTAAAATGATTTTTATTAATTAGAATGAGTCAATATAAAAGGCTACTAAATTTCATAAAAGTACCTTGTATTGTTGTAAACAAAGTTTCACACTCATATTGTAAGAAGTGAACACAATTATTATTTATTTAATTAAAATATAAAAAAAGTCAAATACTCCGTTTTACCCCGTATCCGCGGCAGAACAGGGTGGTAGTTAAAAAAGTGTATCTAACTAAGTAAATCTGTTTACTTAGTCATCTGTTTACTTAGTCATCTGTAAAAAAAAGTAAAAAAGTCACAATTATTATTTATTTAATTAAAATATAAAAATAGTCAAAAGTCAAAGTGTATCTAACTAAGTAAATCTGTTTACTTAGTCATCTGTTTACTGAGTCATAATCTTGCGATTATGACTCTATTTTAAACATATTCTTTCATCGAATTAATCTGATTATGATTAATTAAATTAATTAATTACACTGATTAATAAAAATAAAACTATAATTTGGCTTTTTTTCCATTTTGCTTAAGCCAACAAAACTAGTTTAAACATATTCTTTCATGAAATGAATCTCATTCTGAAGTACAAAATTCACATACAAGGATAGCTTCATCGTCCTCGCTATTAGTTCCTGCACAGAAATTGTGAGCCCATTTTTTACATATGGAATAGGCAACCCAACCCTCAGTTGACTTTGAGTAAAACTAGCAACAATATAAACATTCACAGTCAAAAAACTTGTCGGAATCACTGCCGTAAGTTTCAGGTTGTTTCTTTATCTTCGTGTTTTTTTTTTCTTGGCACTTTTTCACTCTTTTTCAGGCATTTTCCCTTTGTTTTTAAAGTTTCCGTTTTGTTTTCTTTCTTAAAAAGTATCTTCAGTGCTCTTTTTGTCTTAACAATCTCCTTTTCTTTTTTTGCTTTTATAGCATCCTCTAACTCACTTTTGTATGGTGAATCAGTTATAACTGCAGTCTTCCCCCTCCTTCAATTCGTCCTTTTTGCACTTCCTCTGACTTTTGGAATAGGAATTAAATTTTCAGGTGAAACAATAAATGCAGTTGGAGAGTCATTCATGTCAGTTTTCATCCAAAAGCATCCAGGAGTAGCCTTGTCATCCATATTAAATTGAACCTTCTTAGCTGGGGTGCCATTAACACCAACGGTAGGGCTAGAAACTTTAACATCTTCACCCCTTTCACTACAAGTGAGGGGATTTTCTTTATCAACAGATGAGCCAGACGAAGATTTTCCCACTTGTTCTTTCTCTGTCGTTGGAGGTTCCTCAATCACTTTTTGGGTTGAAGGTTCAGCTTGTTTGATGTCAGTAGCGTCAGCTGGTGTTAAATCTGAATCAGAGAATATGGCTGGGTTAGGTGGCCAAATTCCTGTTGCTTTAAACCCCTTATTTGCAGTATTCATAGAGGCGCTTTGGATAAATGCTGATCCGAAGAGTGTTGAAATTTGAAACAGCGTCACGAATTTCCCTTGGTTTAAACGGAGCCACTTTCGAAGATCGTCAGCGTAGCGAAGGCTCAAAGGCTTCATGAAAGACACATCAAGCGGTTGTAACTTGTGAGAACAATGGGGGGGGGGGGTAAACAGAGCAACGAAACGTCATTATCTCTTGCGTAGTCTACGACCTCTAGGTTCTTGGTGGGGGTGGAATGTCCGTCTAATATGAGAAGAACCGGAAAGTCCTTTGATGCCTTAAAAAATACTACAAATTTTTTAAACCATGCTAAGAATAGCTGATCGGTCATCCATCCAGTGCTGTGAACCTCAGCCCAACTCCCTGGAGGTAGTCCCAGCTCAAACTCCTTCTGCATTTTCTTCCTCGGAAAAACTAACATCGGGGGCATGTATGATCCACTTGGAGACATGCAAATAAGGCAAGTTACGGTCTCCCCCCTTTCTGCGGAAGTTATTGCACCAACTTGTCGTTTAACCTTACAAGTAATGATTTTTGAATGGTTCTTAGGGTTCACTGAAATACCAGTTTCATCACAATTTAATATCTGCAACGCTGTAAGTTAGTGCTTATCTACCAATTGAAAGAGTAGCGAAAAAAAAACTATCCACAGCCACTCTATTAAATCCCATACCTCTTGCACCAGATTTTGACTCTGGCTTACGAACAGACAGAGTAGGATTTCTCTTAAAAAATCAGTTGACTCAGTCTTGACCAGCTATTTCATTTTGAAATCTATGAGCTATACCATTTCTTTGAGCTAATTGGTAAACTAAAGTACGTAAGTCCTTCATCGTCAGACCAAATAACCGTGCCTCCATAATTTTTAAGTACTTCACAAGCTCAAGTTTCTGTTCTTGGGTACAAACGGTTTGAAATTTCCCTGCAGTTTTATCAATCAGATACTCAGAATTTTCTTTTTTTCTAAAAGTATATTTCAAGAGTTGTTTGGGGAACGTCAAAATCATTAGAAGCATTCAGGCAGCCACATCGACCAGAAATTACCGCTTCAACAGCATTGTTCATCGCCTCAGTAGACCAGGATTGTCTGTTTGTCTTTCTCTTATACACATGGACCATCTGAAAATAAATTAAGAAAAGTTAACGACCAAATTTTAACGACTGGTCAGACTAAAATAGTGCGGGATGGACTGGGGTACTTCCCTATTCCGCCCCAAGAACACGCCTTATTATTTGGGGATTATGGCCACGCAAAACTTCAAGTAAAGAAACAATAAGGTGAATAAAACAAAGCCCATTGAACGTATTACAAGTATGATTAGCTACAAATGTAATGCAAAAGAGCGTGTTAACCTTACCTTGATTAGAAAATCAATAAAAGTTGCAATCCAACAGCAAATAACTAGACGACAATTGGTTCTTTCATCAAAAGAATGGAAACTAAACCAACATGGATGCCGCAGTTCAGCTGTACCGAGCTGGAGTAGTTTTAGCTATTGCCGCTTGGCGCAGCATCTTCCTTGTCATCCAAAATTCGCATACCCCGTTCCACCCCATGTTCCCCTATGAAGTAATAAGAGAATGCAATATTTATACGCAGTTATTTTTCAACAAGATAACATAAGAAATACATAATGGATCGACATAGTTCATTATAATTTGGGACTATGTAAGTTTCAACGGATAGAGCTGAAACCTAGTAAAGAGAAAACTACAGCGCATAGTGACTAAAAATAAGATAATGCAGGTATCTTTTGAAATGTTGATTATCTAGGGTATGGTGCCCTACTAAGCATCTTGTCTTACTATTCCAACTTAAAAAAAATCCATAGGCTTTTTCCTGTTCGTAACCCGGGTTTCTAAAAAGAGCAATGTGATAGTTAGTATAAACTTTTACATTACGATCATTAGAATAAGATCATAAGACGATCATTGGAATAACAAACTATTGCATACATTGGACTTAGTTAGCTACTTGATTGTTTAAGGTTCGTTTATACTAAAGATCCGGGTTGCAGCGTTGCTAGCAACCTAGTAAGAGACGACATCACCCTATAGTGATAGTAAAGAACGACATCTAGCCCATGTTAACTGAAACATAAAATAGGGATTATGTAATTTTCATCGGTATCATGACTGTAGAGATGGCTGAAACCCAGTAAAGAACAAAACATGGCACATATTGTTTATCATAGGGTCATCAATAGCTGCAATCTATGTTCGCGGCATTCTGGTCAGTATTTTCAGAGAAAAGAAAAGTTTGAAGTACCTGAACGCAATGTAATTAGATCCCGGCGCCGGATCGACCGAACGATTTAAATGATAATACCTCATTTTTTTTTAATTAGAAGCAGGGATGCCAAAAAGATAATTATTTTTTTCATTAAAAGTGGAGACGGAAGAAAATGATATCAAATTCCCTGGGAAACCATTGAAATATTTTGATAGACCCAGGGAAGAAATGATACGGAAGAAATGATATCAAATTCCCTGGGAAACCATTAAAATATGTTGATAGACCCAGGGCCCCATTGGAACTTGTTCATTGTCTTGGGTATTTTTCAATTTCTCATAGGCTACTGGCCTAATTTGGCTCCAATAATTTGATGTATATATGAATAATTTTGACATTTTTGTTGTTGTCTTTGTACCCCTTTACTCATACCCTCATTTTTTTCAAGGAGCACTAAGCTGCTTAACGTTATTTCACGTGTTTGTTTGAACCGAGTCCGTTGGTTTTAAATTGAAGTTATTAACTATTTTGCAGTGGGTTGCATAGGTTGCATCAAGACATGGCTAATTGTACACAGCGAAAGGCCAAAACAGATAGTCCAAGTAATTGAGAGGCAAATATTAGTTAATTATACCTAGTTAATTATTATACCTAGGCATTATTAATAATACCTAGTTAATTATTAAGTAAAATATTTTTTAATGTAAAGCTGAGACGGTATCCGATCAAGGTGGTATCCTGAGGGGGGGCGGGGAGGTATTTCATTTAAATGATAATATCTCGAATTTTTTTTAATTGAAAGCAGGAATCCCAAAAAGTTAGTTATTTTTTTAATTTAAAGCAGAGACGGTATCCTATCATTGTGGTATCCAGAGGGGAGGGGTAGGGAGTTATCATATTTAAATGATAACACCTCGATTTCTTTTTTGAATGCAGGGATGCCAATAAGTTAATTATTTTTTATTTAAAGTAGAACGGTATTCTTTTAAGGTGGTATCCAGAGAGGGGGGGGGGGGTTGGGGAGGTAATAAAATTCTGATAAGCACATCCTGAAAATAAAATTGTAAGCTTTTCTTGGAAAGCCGTTCACGCTTAATCAGAACTTGAATCTCCATTCCGCATTTCTAATTTTTGAGTAGTGTGCTTATGATAATTGTGATGATGTTAGTGACAACAATGATAGTTTTTTGAATTTTCACGTTATTGACTGTGGAAGAACTTGTTCAAGTGTGAAAGGTAAAACTTAGCGGGACGTCACTTAACCGCATAAAAAATTAAGTACGTAGTGTTAAATTCGATTTGTGCAAACACCTGTAAGTTAAATACATAAATCCCTTTAAAACCCATCAGCCCCCCCCCATTGAGTTTTGATAAATATATTAATATAATTTCAGTGGAATCTTAGCACAGTCAATTCAGCAACGGATCCGAATATTGAGTCGTACCAAAATCGGGGCTATGAGTTGGAAACGGAATCCATATCAGATTCGGGAAAATTTTAGCATCGTCTCATCACAGCTTTTCAGTTAGAATAGAGCAGTCACTCTTAAGTTACTACCATACCGAATGGATGTTTAATTCATCATCCTTACCCAGATGCATAGCTCCAGTATTTTTATTGGAGAGGGGGCGGAGCAAGAAGGGCCTACATTTAAAGAGCCATTGGGCATGGCTATGTAATAATTTTTTCTCCAAATTATTCGGGGGGAGGGGGGGGGGTAACTGTAACGTAATGAACATCTTTTCAACCAGGCGATAGTTACATAATAGTAAAAACTGTCAACCTATCTTTTTCTCGATTTTTGCATTATTTAGTTAATTAAATGGCAAATGTGACACCCATTTAATGATAGCTTCACACAAAAAGCTCCACCTTATTTATCCCAATATTATAGAAATTCCTGTTGTTAATTATAAAAATAAAGATATAAAATTAATCTATAATTAAGCCTTTTATTTCCAGACGATAGAACACTAATTCAAATGGTACGGACAGACACGACGGATGAAACACTACCAGCATACCTCCGATCTGTCCCCTTTCACCTGGATGGGGAAAACGATATGCGGATTCGTTATTGGTTAAGAAGCGCTAATACAGGTGGATCTAAATTGCGTGTTCAAATTAGAGGGCCTGATGGAGTTACGGTGACAATTAAAACCATTCAATCTAACAGCGCTTATTACAACAACTTTGTTGAAGAGAATATTCTCCTACCAACTAAAACTGATGGTCGATACTCGGTAACAACCATATTTATATATTTAAATATTCTAAAACTGACAATTTTTTCTCATAAGAATTTCAGTCTCTTTAACTATACGTTTTTGTTTTTTATTTCAGAGTTATGTTTTTCTCCTCTTGCTATCAATATTCTTTTCCGAGTCTAGACAGTCACCATAGTAGAGAAAATATATTCTCTCTACCGTGACAATCAATGTCTAATATATGTGTATGAATGCAAATGTTCCATTTAAGTAGATGGAAGCTCTTCACTTTTTCTCATTGGTGGGTGGAGAGGTTCTGTAATTTGTCCTTTACTGAAAAAAAAATCAAATGAATTTACTGAAATAAATGTGCATTGTCAGTTTAATTTACATATGCTGATATTTATTCCTTAAAATCTTAATTAATTTTTGATTTCTTAAAGTTATAAAAATGAAAAAAATTAAAAGAATTTTTCAGTAAAGTACAAATTATATTCTATTTTCTAGAAGACCTAGGGGGTTTAGAACACTACGCAAATTAATTTCTGCTCGTTTTGAATTTGACTCCGTTATTTATTTTAATTTCTGTTTGTTTTTGGTTTCATTTATTTATTGATAATAATTTGTGCTAGTTGAATGCTTGGTAGATTGTTTGATTCCATTTCTGTTCATTTTTGGTTTGATGGAGTTCTTTACTTTCTTTTGAAAAACTCATTTTGTGTAAAAAGTTTTTTTTTTAATTAATTTCTGTTCGTTTTATGTTGACATAGTCTTTTTCAGGGAAAAAGACTGAGCCTTTTCTAAAATTAATCAAAAAAACTTTTTGCACAAAATAAGTTTTTCAAAAAAAAGTAAGGAACTCCATTAAACCAAAAATGAATAAAAATAGAATCAAATAATCTACCAACATACAACTACCACAAATCAGTATAAATAAGTAAATGAAACCCAAAGGAAACAGAAATTAAAATTAGTCAAACTCAAAACGAGCAGTAATTAATCTGAGTAGGGCTCTAAGCCCTGTGATTTCTAAGATCCAAAATATAATTTGTACTTTACTGAAAAAATTCAAATGAATTTACTGAAAAAATGTGCATTGTCAGTTTAATATACATATCCTGATATTTATTCCTTAAAATCATGTTTTATTTTTGATTTCTTAAAGTTATAAAAGTGAAAACACTTGAAAGAATTTTTTTCAGTAGAGTACAAATTATATTCTGGCTCTTAGAAATCATAGGGTTTAGAACCCTTCTCAGAATAATTTCTGCTCGTTTTGAGTTTGACTTATGTTAATTTCTGACTTATGTTGTAGATGATTTGATTCTATTTTTTTTCAGTTTTGGTTTGATGGAGCTCTTTACTTTTTTTTGAAAAATTTATTTCGTTCAAAAGCCTTTTTTGATTAATCTCTGTTCGTTTTATATTGATTAATTTAAAAAAAACTTTCCGAAAAAAAATTTATCAAAGAAAAGTAAACGCAATTTCAAACCTAAGATCAGCAGATAAAAATACCTGTTAAAATTAAAAAACATAACGACCAGTAATTCCTACGAAAGAATAAATTAAGCCCAAAACGAAAAGAACTGAAACTAACAATCGTGGTAAAAAAAAAGCAGTAATTGATAATATAAATGAATAATTAGATCTGAAAGTGAATAATGCTTAGATTGAATATGAAAATCAAGCTTAAAACGAAAACGAATATTTTTCTATTAAAGTATAAATGAAATTTAAAACGAACAGAAATTAAATAAACAATCAATGCGAACAAACATACAATATATATTAATAAAAATGAGTAGATAAATCTTAAAAAGAGTGAAACTTAAATTAAATATTAAAATCAAATTTGAATCGAATAAAAAATAACTACAAAAATGAATCTGAGTATCTTCTCACTGCAGAAACTAAAAACCTACTGCGTTATTGCCGCCTTACTGAAAATAATTCTTTGAAATATTTTCACTTTTATAACTTTAAGAAATCAAAAAATAATTAAAATTTTAGGGAATAAATATCAGAATATGTATATTAAATTGACAATGCACATTTTTTTTCAGTAAACTCATTTGAATTTTTTTTCAGTAAAGTACAAATTATATTCTGGCTTTTAGAAAGCATAGGGGTTTTGAACCCTACTCACATTAATTTATGCTCGTTTTGAGTTTGACTCAAATTTTGACTCTAATTTAATTTTTGTTCGTTTTGGGTTTCATTTATTTATTGATACTGATTTGGGGTAGTTGTATGCTTGGTAGATTATATGATAGTCTGGACGCCAGGTGTTGAAAATTTGAACCATACCACGACGGAACGGGGCTGCTACGAGAATTAGCCCACCCTCCATCCCCCTAAATTGACCATGCGGTTTCAAAAATACCAATGGCACTTGCTTGCGAGTGGTGGGACACTCCGAAACTTGACATTTTATTATATTTTGGTGTTTCATGCAAGAAAATGCATGTTCCACAAAGTTTGAGGTGCAGTTTTACGCTCAAATAGAAATGCCTAGAAGCCATAGAATATTCTCACAACAAACTAACACGATTAGTTACAAAAACTGGCAGAGTTAAAACAAATGGCAAAACTATATGGGTCTTGAACAGTCTTGGAAAGTATAAACAAAATCAAATTGAATATTAGATATATAATGATATTAATTGTTGAAAGATCCATGAGATCAAGATTTTTTTTCACTGTAATTTTTATTTTCATTTTCAAAGCTGTAAGAACTGGAAAATAATAAATTTATAATATACGAGTAATTCGTTTTCAGTGAAGCACCAATGACGCAGAAGGCTTTAGGTTTTAACAATTAAAGAAGGGGGCAGTATCCAAATTTTGAAGTTTTTACGACACCGCCTTCTATAAAAACCTTATATGCCCCCAGGGCATAACTTAAAACCCTGCCGAGGGTTGTGGGGGATTGTCCTTCTCAAGAACATATTTTCTATCTGGAAATCAACTAGGCTGAAAAAAAGGCTATCTCAAAAGTTTGATTGGATGTGTTTGGGGAAAGGATGGGGGTGGGGGGGGCTAGGTGCCCTCCAATCACTTTAGACTATTAAAAAGGGAACTAGCCCTTTAATTTCCAATCGAAAGAGCCTTTTTTGAAGTTTATACAACAACACTTTCTATAAAAACCTTATATGATCCCAGGGCATAACTTAAAACCCTTGCCCTGAGGGGTGTAGGGGAGTATCCTCCTCTAAAATATATTTTCAATCTGGAAATCAACTACGCGGAACAAAATAGCTATCTCAAAATTTTGATTGGATGTGTTTGGGGGAATGATGGGCGTAGGGGGGGGGGGCTAGTTTCCCTCCAATCACTTTCGACTATTAAAAAGGGCACTATCCCTTTGAAGTTCCAATTGAATGAGCCTTTTTTGAATTTTCTATGACAACGCCTTCTATAAAAACCTTATATGCCCCCAGGGCATAACTTAAAACCATTGCCCTTAGTGTCTCCTGTGATTGTCCTAGTCAAAGATGTATTTTCTATCTTGAAATCAACTACGATGAACAAAATGACTCTCTAGAATTTTTGTTTCGTTGGGTTTTGGAAGCTTATGGGCTTGGGGGGGGGGCTAGTTCCACTTCAATTACTTTCGTCAATTAAAAAGGGCACTATCCCTTTGAATTTCCAGTCGAATGAGCCTTTTTTGAAGTTTCTACGACAACGCCTTCTTCAAAAACCTTATATGCCCCCATGGCATATGTTAAAACCCTTGCCCTGAAGGTTCTAGGGGAATTTCCTCCTCAAAAATATATTTTGTATCTGGAAATCAACCACGCTGAACAAAAGGGCTATCTCAAAATTTTGATTGGATGTGTTTGGGGAAATGATGGGCGTGGGGAGGGGGCTAGTTGCACTCCAATCACTTTCCACTGTTAAAAAAGGCACTAGCCCTTTAGTTTCCAATCGAATGAGCCTGTTTTGAAGTTTCTACTATAACACCTTCTATAAAAACCTTATATGCCCCCAGGGCATTTACTTACAACCCTTGCCCTGAGGGTTGTGGGGGAGTGTCCTCCTCAAAAATATATTTTCTATCTGGAAATCAACTACGCTGAACAAAATAGCTATCTGAAAATTTTGATTGGATGTGTTTGGGGAAATGAATGGCGTGGGGGGGGGAGGGGCTATTTACACTCCCATCATTTTCGACTATTAAAAAGGGCACTAGCCCTTTAATTTCCAATCGAATGAGCATGTTTTGAAATTTCTACGACAACGCCTTCTATAAAAACCTTATATTCCCCCAGGGCATAACTTAAAACCCTTGCCCTGAGGGTTGTGGGGGAGTATCCTCCTCAAAAATATATTCTTATCTGGAAATCAACTACGCTGAACAAAATGGCTATCTAAAAATTTTGATTGGATGTGTTTGGGAGAATGATGGGCGTGGGGGGGGGGTAGTTGCCCTCCAATCATTTTTGACTATTAAAAAGGGCACTAGCCCTTTAATTTCCAATCGAATGAGCCTGTTTTTAAGTTTCTACGACAACGCCTTCTATAAAAACCTTATATGCCCCCAGGGCATAACTTGAAACCCTTTGCCCTGAGGGTTGTGGGGGAGTGTCCTCCTCAAAAATGTATTTTCTATCTGGAAATCAACTACGCTGAACGAAATGGTTATCTCCAAATTTCCATTGGAGGTGTTTGGTGAAATGACGGCCGTGGGAGGGAGGGGGCTAGTTACACACTAATCAATTTCGACTGTTAAAAAGTGCACTAGCCCTTTAATTTCCAGTCAAACGAGCCTGTTTTGAAGTTTCTACGACAACGCCTTCTATAAAACCTTATATGCCCCCAGGACATAACATAAAACTCTTGCCCTGAGGGTTGTGGGGGAGTTTTCTCCTCAAAAATATATTTTCTATCTTGAAATCAACTACGCTGAACAAAATTGATATCTCAAAGTTTTGATTGTACGTATTTTGGGAAATTATGGGCCTGGGGGGGGGGGCTAGTTGCCCTCCAATCATTTTCGACTATCAAAACAGGCACTAGAAATCTTGATTTCCAATCGAATGGGCCCCTTTTGAAGCTTCTACGACGACCCCTTCCATGTGAAGTGCCTCTGGGAAAAAAAACAAAAAAACATTGGAGCCGTATGGCCTTTACTACAGGCAACGCTACAGCGTTGCCTCTGACATAGTCTTTTTCAGGGAGAAAGAGTGAGCCTCTTCTGAAGCTAAACAGCCATCCCTTCCGTAAAAATCTTTAATACCCCCTTGGCATAACTTACAACCCTTGTCCCTAATCTCTGGGGTTTGTTTCAATCCCAAAAGTCTTGTTAACGACTGTTTTAAATATAATGGCTATCTCAAAATTTCTATTAGATACATTTCGGGATTTCTATTTCGAGGCAATATGACTTGTGTGTAGGGGAAGAGCGTAGATGCCCACTGATCACTTTGACTCTTAAAAAGGGCATTAGAACGTCTGCTTACCAATCCAATGAGCCGCTTTTGAAGTTTATATGACCACACTTTCCATAAAAAACCCTATATGTCCCCAGGGAAAAACTTAAAACCCTTGCCATAAGGCCTGGAGGAATTTGTTATCCTCAAAGACATAATTTCTAGACCTTTCTGATAGGCTCAAAAAAATGGCTATATCGAAATTTTGATTGATAATGTTTGAAGAAATGATTAATGTAGAGGGAGACATTTGCCCTCTGATCACTTTAGACTAAGAAAAAAGGCACTAGTTCTCTCAATTTCCAATCAAATTAGCCCTTTTTGAAGCTTTTACAACAAACATTTCTATAAAAACCTTAAATCACCCAAAGGAATAACTTACAACCCTTGTCCTGAGGGCCCTGAGGGGAGGTTTGCCATCCTCAAAGACTTAATTTCCAGACCTTTCAAATACGTTGAACAAAATGGCTATCTGACAATTTTGATTGGAATGTGTTCGGGGAAATGGTGAGAGTGAGACGGGGTTAGTTACCCTCCAATCACTTTCGACTATTAAAAAGGGCAACAGCCTTCTCAATTTCCAATTTAATGAGCCCCTTTTGAAGTTTCTACGCCAACACTATCTATAAGAACCTTATATGCCCCCAGGGCATAACTTACAACCTTTGCCCTGGGGGCTCTTGGGGGTTTGTCATCCTCAAATACACAACTTCCAGAACTTTCAACTATGTTGAACAAAATATATTTGGGGAAATTGTGGGCCGGAGAGCGGGGTTAGTTCCTCTCCATACACTTTCGACTATTAAAAAGAGCACTAGGGTAGCTAACCCTGAACCACAACCCTGAGGATTTTTTTTGGAGGGGGGGGGGGGTATAATCCTCAAAGACCTAATTTTCAGAGCTTTCAACTACGTTGAACAGAATGTTTATCTCAAAATTGTTGATTGGATGTATTTGGGGAAATGGTGGGCACGAGAGGGGGAGGGGGTTAGTTGTTCTTCAATCACCTTTGACTATTAAAAAGCGCTCTAGCATTTTCAATTTCCAATCGAATGAGCCGTTTTTGAAGTTTCTCCGACGACTCCTTCTATAAAAACTTCTAATGCCCCCACGGCTAAACTTACAACCCTTGCCCTGAGGGATTTTGGGGGGTTGTCACCCTCAAAGACCTAATTTCCAGAATTCAACTACGTTGAAAAAAATAGCTATCTCAGAATTTTGATTATATGTGTTTGGGGAAATGGTGGGCGTGAGAGGGGGTTAGTTGTCCTCCAATTACATTCGACTATTAAAAAGGGTACTAGTCATTTCAATTTCCAATTGAATAAGCCTTTTTGAAGTTTTTACGACAACACTTTCTTTAAAAACCTCATATGCCCCCAGGGCATAACTCACAAACCTTGCCCTGAGGGCTGTGGGGGGGATTTGTCATCCTTAAATACTTAATTTCCAAAACTTTCAACTACGTTGAACAATCTCAAAATTTGATTGGGTGTATTTGGGGAAAAGCTGGGCGTGAGAGGGGGGCTAGTTGGCCTACAATCACTTTCGACTATTAAAAAGGGCACTATCCCTTTGAATTTCCAATCCAAAGAGTTCTTTTTGAAGTTTCTACAACAACGCTTTCTATAAAGATCTTATATGCCCCCACGGTATAACTTACAACCCTTGCTCTGGGGGATGTGGGGAGTGTCCTCCTCAAAAATATAATTTGTATGTGGAAATTAACTACGCTGAACAAAATGGCTATATCAAAATTTTGATTGGATGTGTTTGGGGAAATAGTGGGCGTAGAAGGGGTGTTAGTTGCCTTCCAGTCACTTTCGACTATTAAAAAGGGCACAAGCCAATCGAATTTCTAATCAAATGAGCCCTTTTCAAAGTTTCTACGAAACTCCTTCGATACGAAGTGCCCTGGTCTAAAACAAAAAAAAATACATTGTTCCATCATCGCTCTTTACTTAGGCAGCGCTATTGCGCTGCGTATGATTAAACAGCCATCCCTGTATAAGATTAAATAAAAAAACAAGCTTTTTAAACTGAAAGTAAGGAGCGACATTAAAACTTACAACGAACAGAAATTATTCCGTATATGAAAGGGGATGTCCCCTCTTCAACGCCTCGCTCTTTACGCTAAAGTTTTTTATTGTTTTAAAAAATAAAGTTGTGAGAGAGAGTCAATTTTACCTGATTTTTGAAAGAGGGGGGAAACACCCCCTACAAGTGAAAGAATTTTAATGAGATCACACCGTCAGATTCAGCGTATCAGAAAACCCTATTACCTAGGTTTCAAGCTCATACCTGCAAAAATGTGCAACTTTGTATTAAATAAAAAAAACAAGTTTTTTTTTACTGAAAGTAAGGAGCGACATTAAAACTTAAAACGAACAGAAATTATTCCGTCAATGAAAGGGGATGTCCCCTCCTCAACGCCTCGCTCTTTGCTCTAAAGTTTTTTATTGTTTTAAAAAATAAAGTTGTGAGAGAGAGTCAATTTTACCTGATTTTTGAAAGAGGGGGGAAACACCCCCTACAAGTGAAAGAATTTTAATGAGATCACACCGTCAGATTCAGCGTATCAGAAAACCCTATTACCTAGGTTTCAAGCTCATACCTGCAAAAATGTGCAACTTTGTATTAAATAAAAAAAAACAAATTTTTTTTAACTGAAAGTAAGGAGCGACATTAAAACTTAAAACGAACAGAAATTATTTTGCAAATGAAAGGGGCTGTCCCCTCCTCAACGCCTCGCTCTTCACGCTAAAGTTTTTCATTGTTTAAAAAAAATAGAGTTGGGAGAAAGTCAAACTTTAGCGTAAAAAGCGAGGCGTTGAGGAGGGGACAGCTTCTTTCATATACAGAATAATTTCTGTTCGTTTTAAGTTTTAACGTCGCTCCTTACTTTCAGTTAAAAAAACTTGTTTTTTTTATTTATTTTTTGAACGTTTTTGAATAAATGCAGGTTTTGATTTTGGCTTACCGTACATGAATAATTAAAACAAAATTTTCATATCAATTTACTTTTATTTAGTTAAATGGCTTTCTCGAAACTTGTTTAATTTTATTTAAGAACGTATTTATTAGTAAATAAATATATGTAACTTACGAATTAACTTACGTAACGAACTTCTATATGCATATATTTTTAATACGTATATTAGGAGATTTGCCCCCTAGTCAATACCTTGCTCTTTAAGCAAAATTTCGAATTTTGTTCCAATTCTTTAAAAATGACCGCTTAATCACAAAGGCCATTAATTAGAATAAATTGCTCTTATGAAAGTACTAAAAAATGTTTGGCTTAAAGAGCGAGGTATTGACTAGGGGGTGAACCCAATCATATATGTAATATTTTCTTTTCGTTTAAAGTTTTGATGTTGCTGCTGTTGCAGTTGAAAAACTTGTTTTTTTATATTTAATTTCTGATTTTTTTTAAAAATAATGCTGGGAAGTCCGGCGTCCCCTTCATAGCAATGTCCCTTCCCCCATTAAAACTTCCTTCATGGAAATATCCTCCCCCATAACCCCCCACCCACCCCCCACTACCAGGAAAAATCTCCCCTTAAAACGTCTGTATTCTTCCTAATAACCAATACTATATGTTAACATTGGGTAAAGTTCATAACTATCAGTCCTCCCCCCGGGAACTTTGGGGGATTAAGTCATCCTAAAAGACATACTTATAATATTTTCGAACATGCTGAACAAAATGGATATCTCAAAATTTTGATCAGGTGACTTTGGGAAAAAATGAGCGTGGGAGGGGGCCTAGTTGCCCTCCATTTTTCGGTCACTTAAAAAGGGCACTAGAGCTTTTAATTTCCATTCCAATGAGCCCTCCCACGATATCCTAGGGCCACTGGGTCGATACGATCACCCCTGAAAAAAAAAAAAAAAATAAAATAAACACGCACCCTTGATCTTTCTTCTGGCAAAAAATGCAAAATTCCACATTTTTGTAGATAGGAGCTTGAAACCTCTACAGTAGGGTTCTCTGATACGCGGAATATGATGGTGTGATTTTCATTAAGGTTCTATAGCTTTTAGGGGGTCTTTCCCCCTTTTTTGGAAAATCAGCCAAATTTTCTCAGGCGCCTAACTTTTGATGGGTATTATTCTTGATTATTCTGGATTAAACTTGATGAAACTTATATATTTGAAATCAGCACTAAAATTTGATTGTTTTGATGTATCTATTTGTATCAAAATACCGTTTTCTAGAGTTTCGGTTACACTTGAGCCGGGTCGCTCCTTACTTACAGTTCGTTACCACGAACTGTTTGAAACCTTAATTACCCCCTTGGCATAACTTACAACCCTTTGCCCTAATCTCTGGAATTTGTTTCAACACCAAAAGCCTTGTTATATGACATTTAGACTATTTTAACTAGAATGGCTATCTCAAAATTTCTATTAGATGCATTTCGGGACAACACGACGTGTGTGTGTGGAGGGGGGATAGCTGACCTCCGACCACTTTGACTCTTAAAAAGAGCACTAGAGCGTCTGATTACCAATCCAATGAGCGCCCTCCAAAATCTATATGACAATGTTTTTTATAGAAGCCTTATATGCCCCCTAGGACCTAACTTACAATCCTTGCTATGTGTGCTGCGTGGATTTGTTATCCTCAAAGACATAATTTCCGGACCTTTAAAATCGTTCAATAAAATAGCTATCTTAAATTTTGATTGGAAGTGGTTGGGGAAATAATGGGCGTGGGGGGGGGGGGGGGCATTTGCCCTCTGATCCCTTTCGACTAATAAGAAAGGCACTAGTCCATGGGTGTAGGGAAGGGGCGAGGGGGGTGGGGGGGGCAACTGCCCCCCTAGACCTTCAGATTTACATTAGATATGGCCGAAAAAGCAGATGGTTGGAAAAGCAGTTGATAAAAGGCCCTCCATTACACTATCGACTGCCCCCCCTAGACACTATGCTGCCTACGCCCATGCAATAGTCCTCTCAATTTTCGATTGAATCAGCCCTATTTGAAGCTTCTACGACAAAACTTTAAGTTTCTACGGCAGCCACTTTCTATAAAAAAAAACTTATATGCCCGTAGGGCATAACTTACAATACTTGCCCTGAGGGTTGTGGGAGGCTGTCATCATCAAAGACCTAATTTCCTGACCTTTAAACTACATTGAACAAAATGGATGCATTTGGGGAAATGGAGGGCCTGATAGGGGGTTAGTTGCCCTTCAATCACGTTAGAATATGAAAATGGCACTAGCCCTTTCAATTTCCAATCGAATGAGCCCTCTTTGAGATTTCTACTACAAAGCTTTCTATAAAAACCTTATATACCCCCAGGACATAACTTAAAACCTTTACCCTGAGGGCTGTTGGGGGTTTTCATCCTCAAAGACCTAATTTCCAGAACTTTCAACTACGTTAAAATAAATAGCTATCTCAAAATTTTAGATTGGATGTGTTTTGAGAAATGGTGGGTGTGAGAGGGGGGTTATTTGCTCTCCAATTACTTTCTACTGTTAAAAGGGCACTAGTCCTTTCAATATCCAATCGAATAAGCCCTTTTTGAAGTTTTCATGACAACCCATTCTATAAAAATCTTATGTCATCCAGGGCATAACTTAAAAAATAACCCTTAGGACTCGGGGGGGGGGGGGCGGGGTTCATCCTCAAAGACCTTATTTCCCGAACTTTCAACTACATTGAACAAATTGGCTATTTCAAAATTTTGATTGGATGTGTTTGGGGAAATGGTGGGCATGAGAGGAGGGTTAGTTGCCCTCCAATCACTTTCAACTTTTAAAAAAGTTTTCAATTTCTTAACAACTTTTAGCACTAACCCTTTCAATTTCCGATTTAATTATCCCTTTTTGACGTTTCTACGATGGAACTATCTATAACATCCTTATATGCCCCCAGGACATAACTTACAACCCATGGCCTGAGAGTCATGGGGGGTTTGTCATCCTCAAAGACATAATTTCCAGAACTTTGAACTACGTTTAACAAAACGGCTATTTCAAAATTTTGATTGGATGTGTTTGGGAAAATGGTGGACCTGCAAGGGGGGGTTAGTTGCCCTCCATTCACTTTCGACTATTAAAAATCACACCATCCCTTTTATTTTTCAATCGAATAAGCTCTTATTGAAGTTTCTATGACAACATTTTCTATAAATACCTTATATGTCCCCAGGGAATAACTTACAATCCTTGTCTTGGGAATTGTGGTGGGTTATCAGCCTCAAAGACCTAATTTCATAAATTTTAAACTAAGTTGAACAAAATGGCTATCTAAAAATGTTGATCAGATTTGTTTTGGGAAATGTTGGGCGTAAGGGGGAGGGGTTTGTTGCCCTTCAGTCACTTTTGAATATTAAAAGGGCACTAGCCTTTTCAGTGTCTAATCGAAAGAGCCTTTTTTAAGGTCTCTACAACAAAGCTTTCTATTAAAACCTTATATACTCCCAGGGTATAACTTACAACCTTTGCCCTGAGGGCTGTTGCAGGTTGTCACCCTCAAGGACATAATTTCCAGAACTTTTAACTACGTTGAAAAAAATGGCTTTCTCCAAATTTTTATTGGATGTGTTTGGGGAAATGTTGGGCGTAAGAAGGGGGCTATTGCCCTCCAATCTCTTTCTACTACTAAAAAGGGCACTAGTCCTTTCAATTCCCAATCGAATGTGCCCTTTTTGAAGTTTCTACGACAACCCTTGGCATACCTTATGCCCCCAGGGCATAACTAACAACCCTTGCCCTGAGGGGCGTAGGGGGTTTATCATACTCAAAGATATAATTTCCAAAACGTTCAACTACGTTGAACAACATGGCTATCTCAAAAATTTGATATGATGTGTTTTGGTGAATGGTGGGAGTGAGAGGGAGGGAGTTAGTTGTCCTCCAATACCTTTCGACAATTAAAAAGGACACTAGCCCTTTTAATTTCCAATCGTACGAGACGTTTTTGAAGTTTCTACGACAACTCCTTCGATACGAAGTACCCTGGTATGAAACAAAGAAAGAAATAAATAATACATTGTGCGAACTTCGTTCTTTACTTAGGCAACGCTATTGCGCTGCCTATGAAAAAACCATTTGAGTTCCATACATCGTCACCTATATTGGCATCTGAGGTTCAAATGTAAACCCTTGATGGTGATATGGAATTGTACAACAAGCATTTTTAAATACTTCAAATATTTTTCGAAAAATATTTGAAATTTGAAACATTTTTGGCAGTTGCAATTTAACTACTACTACTACTACTAACAACTCACCGCAGCACCAAGCTACCCGAGGCCAACAAAGCTAGTCCTCCCCCATCCCAATCTGTTTAAAGCCTCCCTTTTTACACATGCCGACAAAGTTCCCATTTCCTTTAAATCTTTCTTTATGACGTCCTCCTACCCCAGACGAGGACGACCTGTTTTCCGTTTAGCCCTAGACGGTTGACCGAAAAGAACGATCTTCGGCAATCTGTCATCGTTTATCCGCACAGCGTGCCCTGGCCACCTCAAACTTTCTTTCATTATAGCCCTAGAGAGCGGTATTGAACCACATTTTTCGTATAGCCTATTGTTTGAACTACGGTCAGTCAGCCGGGTACCCAGAACAATCCTTAAGCAATTTCATAGGCAGCGCGATCGCACTGCCTAAGTAAAGAAGGATGTTGGCCGATGTATTGTTTTTTTTTCTCCATACCCGGGTACTTCGTATCGAAGGAGTTGTCGTAGAAACTTCAAAAAGGACTCATTCGATTGGAAATTGAAGTGGCTTGTGCCCTTTTTAATAGTCGGAAGTGATTGGAAGGCAACTAACACCCCCTCCACGCCCACCATTTCCCCAAACACATCCAATCAAAATTTTGAGATAGCCATTTTGTTCAGCGTAGTTGATTTCCACATAGAAAATATGTTTTTGATGAGGACAATCCCCCACAACCCTAAGGGCAAGGGTTATAAGTTATGCCCTTGGGGCATATAAGGTTTTTATAGAAGACGTTGTCGTAGAAACTTCAAAAAAGACTCATTCGATTGGAAATTCAAAGGGCTAGTGCCCTTTTTTATAGTCGAAAGTGATTGGACGGCAACTAGCCCCCCCCACGCCCATCATTCCTCAAAACAGATCCAATCAAAATTTTGAGATACTCATTTTGTTCAGCGTAGTGGATTTCCTTATAGAAAAAGTGTTTTTGAGGAGGACACTCCCTCCCAACCCTCGGGGCAAGGGTTGTAATTTATGCCCTTGGGGCATATAAGGTTTTTATAGAGGGTGTTATCGTAGAAACATCAAAAAAGGCTCATTCAACTGGAAATTCATAGGGGTAGTGCCCTTTTTAGTAGTCAAAAGGGATTGGAGGGCAACTAGCCTCCCTCCCCACGCCCATCTTTCCCCATAATACATCCAATCAAAATATTGAGATAGCCATTTTGTTCAGCCTAGTTGATTTCCAGATATAAAATGTGTTTTTGTGGAGGACACTCCCCCCCCCCCAACCCTCGGGGCAAAGGTTTTGAGTTATGCCCTGAGGGCATTTAAGAACTTTGTTGGCACAATGTATTATTTATTATTTTTTCCTTTAGAGCTAGGCACTTGCTATCGAAGAAGTTAGTAGTATGCTAGAATGCACTCCGGCCAGTGATTGCGTAATATGCCTTACCACGGTCCAGTTACCTATTACTATGAACGGTATATGCCTTAGAAGACAGGTTTTCTAATGTGACACTCATTTTTTGAATGCACTCCAGCCAGTGATTGCGTAATATGCCTTACCACGGGCCAGGCATCTATATATTTGAACCCTACGCCTGAAGCATAGATATGTGTGTGTACTTTAAACGAATTGGGGTTACCAGGGTCATTTGCCTGCCAAGAGGAACGAGTATAAATTGATTGGTTATTAGGATTTGAATATTTTTTTGGTTAAATCCGTTGTCATTAATCTATAATTTTTTTTTTTTTTTTTTTTTTTTTTAAACTTGGCTAATAGTTTTTTAAACCTATTACTAAGAACCCAAAATGCATTCCATTTTTAGAACTCGGAGCATGATGTGTGTGTGATGCTATAAGACTTGTTTCGTTTCACGGGTTCATTAATAGAAGGACTACTTTTTTTTGAAAAGTGTTAGTAAGTCTTTAGTTTAAGAGATTTATTAATTTTTTTTGCGAAAATATATTTAAGTAAATGTATTTAGAAAGTTAAGAATTCCTCATGGACCATTAAAGAATGAGAAGCGTGCATTAACAATACAAAGAATAAGCTCAGATACTTAATAGATTTGACGCTTACAAGAGACATTGCTAGAAAGTATTCAATAGCTTAATTGAAAAGTAACGAAAGAATGACATTGTGACTTGACCTAGCTTTACCTCGCCGATGTGGTCTGTATAATACATAAGTAAGGTGTGAAAAATATAGTCACTTTAAAAAGAAATGGCTGAAATGCGGTTTGTGGGGGTGGGGGTGCATGGTGGGGTGTGGTTCTCGTGGTTTCTGTTAATGGGGAGACTGTTGCACGGGGGGTTTTAGTTCTACTGGGGTTTTGTTACAAGGGGGGTTCAATTGCACGGGGGGTACCCCTTTTTTCGAAAATCGGGCTCCCTGTTTTCAAAATCCCTTTTTCTTCTGAGGCTTGGAGCATTTGGTGGCTAGATATTAAACGTAATGACATTTATATAGTTGCAATCTGCAGAAAAACCCAATTCCTGTCAATTGTTATCAAAATTCCATTTTTGACTTTTGGTTACAACTATAAATAAGGCTATCGTGTCTTTCTGAACTTTCTGTGCGAGGCGGGGGTTACTATTTAGTTTAAATAATTCTAAGATGAATTGAGTTTTATGGATGGTATGGAAAAAATGGTACTTGTTAAATATCGGGTAAACATACGATTAAGAAACACTTCACTATAAATAAGGCTATCGTGTTTTTCCGAACTTTCTAGGGTAGGGGTAACTATTTAGTTTAAATAATTCTAGGAGGAATTGAGGTTTATGGATGATATGGAAAAATGGTACTTGTTAAATATTCGGTTAAACATACGACTAAGAAACGCTTCACTATAAATAAGGCTATCTTGTTTTTCCGAAATTTCTAGGGCGATGGTAACTATTTAGTTTAAATAATTCTAGGAGGAATTGAGTTTTGTGGATGGTATGGAAAAATGCTACTTGTTAAATATTCGGGTAAACATACGACTAAGAAACGCTTCACTATAAATAAGGCTATCGTGTTTTTCCGAACTCTCTAGGGCGGTGGTAACTATTTAGTTTAAATAATTCTAGGAGGAATTGAGTTTTATGGATGGTATGGGAAAATGGTACTTGTTAAATATTCGGGTAAACATACGATTAAGAAACGATTCACTATAAATAAGGCTATAGTGTTTTTCCGAACTTTCTAGGGCTGGTGCAACTATTTAGTTTAAATAATCCTAGGAAGACTTGAGTGTTTTTTCTGGTTTGGTAAAATGGTCCGTGTTAATTATTCTTGTAAACATACGACTAAGAAAAGCTTCACTATAAATAATGCTATCTTGTTTTTATGAACTTTCTAGGTTGGGGGTAACTATTTATTTTAAATAAATCTAGTATGAATTGAGTTTTATGGATGGTATGTAAAAATGTTACTTGTTAAATATTCGGGTAAACATACGACTAAGAAACGCTTCACTATAAATAAGGCTATCGTGTCTTTCCGAAGTTTCTAGGGCGGTGGTAACTATTTAGTTTATATAATTCTAGGAGGAATTGAGTTTTATGGATGGTATGGAAAAATGGTACTTGTTAAATATTCTGGTAAACATACGACTAAGAAACTCTTCACTATAAATAAGGCTATCGTGTATTTCAGAACTTTCTAGGGCGGGTTTAACTATTTATTTTAAATTATTCTAGGAGGACTTGAGTTTTGTGGATGGTGTGGAAAAATGGTACTTGTTCAATATTAGATTAACCATACGACTAAGAAACGCTTCACTAGAAAAAAGTTAATCGTACTTTTCAGAACTTTCTAGGGCGGAGGTAACTATTTAGTTTAAATAATTCTAGGAGGAATTGAGTTTTATAGATGGTATAGAAAATTGGTACTTGTTAAATATTCGGGTAAACATACGACTAAGAAACGCTTCACTATTTTCTTTACTTGGTGGTCATTAAAAACAAAATTTTTGTGTTAAATAAGTAGTTTTTGTATCTTTTAAAAGAGCTTTATGGTGATTGAGAGACTCAGTTGCCGGATTCCGTGTGATTTTTCTTATTTTCAGTAAAGACATTCGATATACTAAAAGTGTTTAATTCAAACTTTTTTAAAACTTCAAAATTTTTCAACTTTATTTATTTTTTCTTTTTGTACATAACTTAAAATGTCAAAATATGCTTACAGTTCTAAAAATTGCGCTCTTTGATTGGTCAGAGACACGATGTGACTTTCCAACTGGTATTCTATGACCGGTTATTGACACTACCTAATCTATTGCATGTATTAAATCAGTATTTTTTACGCAGTGGAACGATAAACACATAAGTCATATCTATAAAAAAAAAGTGAAGATGGAGCAGATTAATAAAGTGTGTTTACATAACAAGGTTATTGTAGCATTGAATGCTGACAAAGAGAAGTATATAAACTTTGAAACAAGTACAGGTGGTAGCACTATTGGAAATGTATGCATGCATTGTCATGACAGTAAGGAATTAAATTTCTTTGGAATACCGAAAAAATTTCCAATTTTTCCAAAAATTTCCAAAATTTCCAAAAATTTCCAATTCCAGGTTACCAAGGTCATTTGCCTGCCAAGAGTAACGTGTATAACTTTATTGGTGATTAGGATTTTAATATTTTTTATGTTAAATCCGTGGTCATTCATCTGTAAGTTTATTAGTAGGTTTTTTTTTTTTAAACTTGGCTAATAGGTTTTTAAACCTATTACTACAAACCCTACATGCATTCCATTTTTGGAACTAGGAGCGTGATGTGTGTGTGATGCTATCAAACTGGTTTCGTTTCATTGATTCATTAATAGAAGGACTAATGTTTTTTGAAAGGGTAATTACGTCTTTAGTTTACGAGATTTGCGAATTTTTTTTTGCGAAAAGATATTTGCGTAAAGGTATTGCGAATGTTAAGAATGCCTCACGGATAATTAAAGAATGAGATGCTTGCATCAACAATACAAAGAATAAGCTCAGATACTTAATAGATTTGACGTTTACAAGAAACATTGCTAGAAAGTATTCAATAGCTTAATTGAAAAGTAACGATAAAATGACATTGTGACTTGACCTAGCTTTACCTCGCCGATGTGGTCTGTATAATACATAAGTAATGTTTGAAAAATATAGTCAATTTAAAAAGAACTGGCTGAAACGCGTTGTTAGGGGGAGATGGTGCAGGAAGGGGGGAGGGGCACGTGGGTTCAGTTAAAGGGGACACTGGTGCTCGGGGGGTATTGGCTATACAGGGGTTTAGTTAAAAGTAGGGTTCAGTTGCACGGGGGGTACCCCTTTTTTCGAAAATCGGGCTCCCTGTTTTCAAAATCCTTTTTCTTCTGAGGCTTGGAGCATTTGGTGGCTAGATATTAAACGTAATGAAATTTATATAGTTGCAATCTGCATAAAAACCCAATTCCTGTCAATTGTTATCAAAATTCCATTTTTGACTTTTGGTTACAACTATAAATAAGGCTATCGTGTCTTTCTGAACTTTCTGTGCGAGGCAGGGGTTACTATTTAGTTTAAATAATTCTAGGAGGAATTGAGTTTTATGGATGGTATGGAAAAATAGTACTTGTTAAATATTCTGGTAAACATACGACTAAGAAACGCTTCACTATAAATAAGGCTATCGTGTTTTTCTGAACTTTCTAGGGCGGTGGTAACTATTTAGTTTAAATAATTCTAGGAGGAATTGAGTTTTATGGATGGTATGGAAAAATGGTACTTGTTAAATATTCGGGTAAACATACGACTAAGAAACGCTTCACTATAAATAAGGCTATCATGTTTTTCCGAACTTTCTAGGGCGATGGTAACTATTTAGTTTAAATAATTCTAGGAGGAATTGAGTTTTATGGATGGTATGGAAAAATGGTACTTGTTAAATATTCGGGTAAACATACGACTAAGAAACGCTTCACTATAAATAAGGCTATCGTGTTTTTCCGAACTTTCTAGGGCGGTGGTAACTATTTAGTTTAAATAATTCTAGGCGGTATTGAGTCTTATGGATGGTTTGGTAAAATGGTACTTGTTAAATATTCGGGTAAACATACGACTAAGAAACGCTTCACTATAAATAAGGCTATCGTGTTTTTCCGAACTTTCTAGGGAGGTGGTAACTATTTAGTTTAAATAATTCTAGGAGGAATTGAGTTTTGTGGCTGGTTTTGAAAAATGGTACTTGTTATATATTCGGGTAAACATACGACTAAGAAACGCTTCACTATAAATAAGGCTATCGTGTCTTTCCGAACTTTCTAGGGCGGTGGTAACTATTTATTTTAAATAATTCTAGGAGGAATTGAGTTTTTTGGATGTTTTGGAAAAATGGTACTTGTTAAATATTCGGATAAACATACGACTAAGAAACGCTTCACTATAAATAAGGCTATGCTGTCTTTCCGAACTTTCTAGGGCGGTGGTAACTATTTAGTTTAAATAATTATAGGAGGAATTGAGTTTTATGGATTGTCTTGAAAAATGGAACTTGTTAAATATTCGGGTAAACATACGACTAAGAAACGTTTCACTATAAATAAGGCTATCGTGTCTTTCCGAACTTTCTAGGGAGGTGGTAAGTATTTAGTTTAAATAATTCTAGGAGGAATTGATTTTTGTGGATTGTTTGGAAAAATGGTACTTGTTAAATATTCGGGTAAACATACGACTAAGAAACGCTTCACTATAAATAAGGCAATCGTGTTTTTCCGAACTTTCTAGGGCGGAGGTAACTATTTAGTTTAAATAATTCTAGGAGGAATTGAGTGTTATGGATGGTATAGAAAAATGGTATTTGTTAAATATTCGGGTAAAAATACGACTAAGAAACGCTTCACTATTTTCCTTACTTGCTGGTCATTAAAAACGAAATTTTTGTGTTAAATAAGTAGTTTTTGTATCTTTTAAAAGAGCTTTACGGGGATTGAGAGACTCACTTGCCGGATTCTGTGTGATTTTTCTTCTTTTCAGTAGAGACATTCGATATCCTAAAAGTGTTTAATTCAAACTTTTTCAAAACTTCGAAATTTTTCAACTTTATTTATTTTTTCTTTTTTTACATATCTTAAAATGTCAAAATATGCTTACAGTTCTAACAATTACGCTCTTTGATTGGTCAGAGAAACGATGTGACTTTCCCACTGGTATTCTATGACCGGTTATTGACACTACCTAATCTATTACATGTATTAAATTAGTATTTTTTACGCAGTGGAATGATAAACACATAAGTCATATCTATAAAAAAAAGTGAAGATGGAGCAGATTAATAAAGTGTGTTTACATAACAAGGTTATTGTAGCATTGAATGCTGACAAAGAGAAGTATTTAAAATTTGAAACAAGTACAGGTGGTAGCACTATTGGAAATGTATGCATGCATTGTCATGACAGTAAGGAATTAAATTTCTTTGGAATACCGAAAAATTCAACTCTTATGTTGGTGGTTATGCGAGATTGAGATCTCCAGAGATGATTGCACTCAAAGAGAATGCCAACATAAAAATAATCGTTGATGATAGAGGACAACTCCTTGCTAATGTAGCAGGTAACACATTACCTACTGATACATCCAATCGTCACCTTTCGGGTATTAGCATTCAACGGAAGATCAATAAAAGAAAGGCCTGTTCTTCTACTAATATTGTAAACCATATCTTGTCTACGTGCCGAAACTGTTACCTGTGTAAAAATAATTTGATAATAGACAGTGAGATTGCCAGAAAAATAAGAAGGGCATTGTCAGAAAATATCACCATGGAATATAAAGATGAATCGATGAAAAACAAAGCACCAGCAAACGTTACTGCCATTGATCAAGCAGTCATTGAACCAAATAATACCAGAGACGAAAAGCATATTGAGCCTGTTGATGAGACACCAGTAAAAATTGTGTATGACTCAAAATGGAATAATGATTATTCTACTGATTACGAACTAAGAGAAGACAATAGCTATAATATCAAGAGAGAACATGGTGAACTATTTTATGGAGCAGATTCAAAATGTCCAAAGTTAATCATTGATATTAATAATGTATCATAATATATTTTTGTATTAATATTCTACATAGCATTATTTCATTAAAAATATATTATGCATTACATTGTTATGTGTTCATTAATTTTTAGAGTAAGCTAGCATATCAAACGTTTAGAATGTCTAATAAAACCTCGGAGATGTAAGAAAAGGAATTTGCATACATCTATTGTCAGACACACGGGAACAAATTCTTTCTTGAATTCGCCTCCTGGATAAATAAAAAAAGACATTTCATTCAAGAAATTATGACGAAACTCTAAGTAAGCAACAAACTCTTTCTTGAAGTCACCTCATGGATACACAATGCAGAAATTTCATTTAAGAAATTATCGAAAATTGTAAGTAAGTAGCAAATTCTTTCAAAAATATGTTGATACGTTTAAGCAATAAATATCTTTAAGCTTAACCCGTTTTTATTCTTTAGAATAGTTTTATTCATTTCATTAAATTATGAAGAAATTGTAAGTAAGTAACAATAGCTTTCTTGAATTCGCTTCCTGGACACAATACAGATATTTAATTCAAGAAATCATAATAAAATCGCAAGTAAGTAATAAAGTCTTTATTGTTTTCACCTATTGGATACACAATACTGAAATTTCATTCAAAAAAATATGATGGACTTGTAAATAGGTAAAACACTCATTTTACCTCATGGACACACAATGCAGAAATTTTACTTAAGGAATTATAAAAAATTTTAAGTAAGTAGCAAATTCTTTCTTTAATTCGCCCCCTGGGTAAATAAAAAATACAGTTCATTAAAGAAATTATGAAAAAATTGTAAGTAAGTCGCAAATTCTTTCTTGAATTCACCTGGTGGATAAACAGAAAAGACATTTCGTTCAAGAAATTATGACAAAATTCCAAGTAAGTAACAAACTCTTTATTGTTTTCATGACTTAGATACACTATGTAGAAATTTAATTAAATAAATTATGAAAAAATTCTCAGTATGTAACAATTTCTTTCTTGAAGTCAACTCTTGGATACACAATACGGAAATTTCATTTAAGAAATTATTAAAAAAAAAACAATTTCTTTCTTGAAGTCAACTCTTGGATACACAATACGGAAATTTCATTCGAGAAATTATGAAAATATTTGTAAGTAAGTAACAAACTCTTTTTGTTTTCACCTCTTGGATATACAGTACAGATACTTCATTCAAAAAAACAAGAAAAAACCACAAGTAAGTAACTTTTTTTTTTCTTTATCAAAAACAATTTTCACTTAGCTACATGATGTAGAAATTTAATTCAAGAAATTAGGAAAAAATTCTCAGTAAGTAACAATTTCTTTCTTGAAGTCAACTCATGGATACACAATATGGAAATTTCATTCAAGAATTTCATGACTTAGATACACGATGTAGAAATTTGATTCAAGAAATTATGGAAAAATTCTCAGTAAAGTAACAATTTCTTTCTTGAACTCATCTCTTGGATCCACAATACGGAAATTTCATTCAAGAAATTATGAAAATATTTTTAAGTAAGTAACAAACTCTTTATTGATTTTACCTCTTGGATATGCACTAAAGATACTTCATTCAAGAAATTGTTAAAAAATCTCTATTAAGTAACTTTTTTTTCTCCTTATATCAAACAATTTTAACTAACCTACACGATTTAGAAATTTAATTAACTACATTATTGAAAAATTTATCAGTAAGTAAAAATTTCTTTATTGAAGTCAACTCTTGGATACGTAATGCGGAAATTTCATTCAAGAAATTATGAAAAAAAATTGTAACTAAGTAGCAAATTCTTTCTTGAATTTAACTGTTGGACAAACAAAACAGACATTTCGTTCAAGAAATTATGACAAAATTCCAAGTAAGTAACAAACTCTTTATTGTTTTCACAAGTTAGATATACGAAGTAGAAATTAAATTCAAGAAATTATGAAAAAATTCTCAGTCTAAGTAGCAAATTCTTTCTTGAATTCACCTGTTGGATAAACAAAAAAAAAACATTTCGTTCAAGAAATTATGACAAAATTCTAAGTAAGTAACAAACTTTATTGTTTTCACGAGTTAGATATACGACGTAGAAATTAAATTCAAGAAATTATGAAAAAATTCTAAGTCTAACTAGAAAATTACTTCTTGAATTCACCTGTTTTATAAACAAAAAAAAAAAAAAAAAAGACATTTCGTTAAAGAAATTATGACAAAATTATAAGTAAGTAACAAACTTTATTGTTTTCACGAGTTAGATATACGATGTAGAAATTAAATTAATGAAATTATGAAAAATTCTCAGTAAGTAACCATTTCTTTCTTGAAGTCAACTCTTGGATACACAATACGGAAATTTCATTCAATAAATTATGAAAATATTTGTAAGTAAGTAACAAACTCTTTTTATTAATTTCACCTCTTGGATATACAGTACAGATACTTCATTCAAGAAATTATGAAAAAATCGCAATTAAGTAGCTTTTTTTTTCTCTTTATCACAAACAATTTTCACTTAGCTACGCGGTATATAAATTTAATTAAAGAAATTATGAAAAAATTCTCAGTAAGTAACAATTTCTTTCTTGAAGTCAACTCTTGGATACACACAATAAGGATTTTTCATTCAAGAAATTATAAAAAATATTTGTAAGTAAGTAACAAGCTCTTTATTGATTTCACCTCTTGAATATACAGTACAGATACTTCATTCAAGAAACGTGATTAAACACGTTTTGAAACTACATGCTATTTGTATGCCTTCCTTGGCAGCTTTCCAAACGAGCAGGGATTCCCACTGGTTCCTACACATTGCAAAAAGTGAGCAGTACGAAAACTCCACGTTTTCAACCAGACTGGTTTTTTAGGGACCAATCCGGAGATATATGCAAAGTCGACATCGCTTTATTTCATTTTTTTTTAGGTTCATTTCGCCGAGGTAACGGGCGCGGCCGGGCCCTCGTCTAAATGAACCTTAAAAAAAAAATGAAATAAAGCGGTTTCGAATTTGCATATATCTCTGGCTTGACCGCAAAAAAACCAGGCGGATTGAAAACGTGTAGTTTTAGTCCTGCTCACTTTTTTGCAATGTGTAGGAACCAGTGGGGAATCCCTGCTCGTTTGGAAAGGTGCCAAGGAAAGGCTTACAAATAGCATGTAGTTTCAAAACCTGTTTAATCACGTTTCTTGAATAAAGTATCTGTACTGTATATTCAAGAGGTGAAATCAATAAAGAGCTTCTTACTTACTTACAAATATTTTTTATAATTTATTGAATTAAATTTAATTATTGTGTGTATCCAAGAGTTGACTTCCAGAAAGAAATTGTTACTTACTGAGAATTTTTTCATAATTTCTTGAATTAAATTTCTATATCGCGTATATAATTGAAAATTGTTTTTTATAAAGAGAAAAAAAAAGCTACTTACTTGCGATTTTTTCATAATTTCTTGAATGAAGTATCTGTACTGTATATCCAAGAGGTGAAATTAATAAAAAGAGTTTGTTACTTACTTACAAATATTTTCATAATTTATTGAATGAAATTTCAGTATTGTGTATCCAAGAGTTGACTTCAAGAAAGAAATTGTTAATTAATTATAATTTTTTTCATTATTTAAATAATTTAATTTATAAATATTTTTTATAAATATTTAAAAAAATATATTTTTTTAATTAATTATATTTTTTTAATAATTTATTTAAATAAATTTATGTTGTTTTTTGTTTTGTTTATCAAAAAGGTGAATTCAATAAGGACTCTTCTACTTATACTAAGAATTTTTTCATAATTTTTTGAATTTAATTTCTACCTCGTATATCTAACTAGTTAAAAAAATAAATTCTGTTACTTACTTAGAATTTTCTCATAATTTCTTGAACGAAATGTTTTTTTTTTGTTTATACAACAGGTTAATTAAAAAAATAATTTTATAATTATAATTAGAAATTTTTAAAAATTTATTTAATTAAATTTATACGTAGTATATATAAATCGTTAAAAAAAAAAAGAGTTTTTTAATTACTTGGAATTTTGTCATAATTTCTTGAACGAAATGTCTTTTTCGTTTGTCCAACAGTTAAATTAAAGAAAGAATTTACTTATTAGTTACAATTTTTTTTCATAATTTCTTGAATGAAATTTCCGCATTACGTATCCAAAAGTTGACTTCAAGAAAGAAATTGTTACTTACTGATAAATTTTTCAATAATTTATTTAATTAAATTTATAAATCATGTATGTAAGTTAAAATTTTTTGTTATAAGGAGAAAAAAAAGTTAATTACTTGCAATTTTTTCAAAATTTCTTGAATGAAGTATCTGTAGTCCATATCCAATAGGTAAAATTAATAAAGAGTTTGTTACCTACTTAAAAATATTTTCATAGTTTCTTGAATGAAATTTCCGTATTGTGGATCCAAGAGATGAGTTCAAGAAAGAATTGTTACTTACTGAGAATTTTTTCATAATTTCTTGAATCAAATTTCTACATCGTGTATCTAAGTCATGAAATTCTTGAATGAAATTTCCATATTGTGTATCCATGAGTTGACTTCAAGAAAGAAATTGTTACTTACTGAGAATTTTTTCCTAATTTCTTGAATTAAATTTCTACATCGTGTAGCTAAGTGAAAATTGTTTTTGATAAAGAAAAAAAAAAGTTACTTACTTGTGTTTTTTTCATATTTTCTTGAATGAAGTATCTGTACTGTATATCCAAGAGGTGAAAACAAAAAGAGTTTGTTACTTACTTACAAATATTTTCATAATTTCTTGAATGAAATTTCCGTATTGTGTATCCAAGAGTTGACTTCAAGAAAGAAATTGTTTTTTTTTTTCATAATTTCTTTAATGAAATTTCCGTATTTTGTATCCAAGAGTTGAATTCAAGAAAGAAATTTTTAATTACTGAGAATTTTTTCATAATTTCTTGAATTAAATTTCTACATCGTGTATCTAAGTCATGAAAACAATAAAGAGTTTGTTACTTACTTGGAATTTTGTCATAATTTCTTGAACGAAATGTCTTTTCTGTTTATCCAGCAGGTGAATTCAAGAAAGAATTTGCGACTTACTTACAATTTTTTCATAATTTCTTTAATGAACTGTCTTTTTTATTTACCCAGGGGGCGAATTCAAAAAAGAATTTGCTACTTACTTAAAATTTTTGATAATTCCTTAAGTGTAATTTCTGCATTGTGTGTCCATGAGGTAAAATGAGTGTTCTACCTATTTACAGTTCCATCATAATTTCTTGAATGAAATTTCAGTATTGTGTATCCAATAGGTGAAAACAATAACGACTTTATTACTTACTTGCGATTTTATTATGATTTCTTGAATTAAATATCTGTATTGTGTCCATGAAGCGAATTCAAGAAAGCTATTGTTACTTACTTACAATTTCTTCATAATTTAATGAAATAAATAAAGCTATTCTGAAGAGTAAATACGGGTTAATCTTAAAGATATTTATTGCTTAAACGTATTAACATATTTTTGAAAGAATTTGCTACTTAATTAAAATTTTTGATAATATCTTAAATGAAATTTCTGCATTGTGTATCCATGAGGTAACTTCAAGAAAGAGTTTGTTGCTTACTTAGAGTTTCGTCATAATTTCTTGAATAAAATGTCTTTTTTTATTTATCCAGGAGGCGAATTAATGAAAGAATTTGTTCACGTGTGTCTGACAATAGATGTATGCAAATTCATTTTCTTACATCTCCGACGTTTTATTAGACATTCTAAACGTTTGATATGCTAGCTTACTCTAAAAATAATGAACACATAACAATGTAATGCATAATATATTTTTAATGAAATAATTCTATGTAGAATATTAATTCAAAAATATATTATGAAACATTATTAATATCAATGATTAACTTTGGACATTTTGAATCTGCTCCATAAAATAGTTCACCATGTTCTCTCTTGATATTATAGCTATTGTCTTCTCTTAGTTCGTAATCAGTAGAATAATCATTATTCCATTTTGAGTCATACACAATTTTTACTGGTGTCTCATCAACAGGCTCAATATGCTTTTCGTCTCTGGTATTATTTGGTTCAATGACTGCTTGATCAATGGCAGTAACGTTTGCTGGTGCTTTGTTTTTCATCGATTCATCTTTATATTCCATCGTGATATTTTCTGACAATGCCCTTTTTATTTTTCTGGCAATTTCACTGTCTATTATCACATTATTTTTACACAGGTAACAGTTTCGGCACGTAGACAAGATATTGTTTACGATATTAGTAGAAGAACAGGCCTTTCTTTTATTGATCTTCCGTTGAATGATAATACCCGAAAGGTGACGATTGGATGTATCAGTAGGTAATATGTTACCTGCAAGAGTAGCAAGGAGTTGTCCTCTATCATCAATGATTATTTTTATGTTGGCATTCTCTTTGAGTGCAATCATCTCTAGAGATCTCAATCTCGCATAACCACCAACATAAGAGTTGAATTTTTTCGGTATTCCAAAGAAATTTAATTCCTTACTGTCATGACAATGCATGCATACACTTCCAATAGTGTTACCACCTGTACTTGTTTCAAATTTTATATACTTCTCTTTGTCAGCATTCAATGCTACAATAACCTTTTTATTTAAACACACTTTATTTATATGCTTCATCTTAGCTTTTTTTTTTTATAGATGTGACTTATTTGTTTATCGTTAAACTGCGTAAAAAATACTGATTTAATGCATGAACTAGATTAGGTAGTGTCAATAATCGGTCACAGAATACCTGTGGAAAAGTCAGATCGTGTCTTTGACCAATCATAGAGCGCAATTGTTAGAACTGTAAGCATATTTTGACATTTTAAGTTATGTACAAAAAGAAAAAAAAATAAATAAAATTGAAAAATTTTGAAGTTTTAAAAAAGTTTGAATTAAACACTTTTAGGATATCGAATGTCTTTACTGAAAATAAGAAAAATCACAAGGAATCCGGCAACCGAGTTTCTCAATCACCGTAAAGCTCTTTTAATAGATACAAAAACTACTTATTTAACACAAAGATTTCTTTTTTAATGACCACCAAGTAAAGAAAAGAGTGAAGCGTTTCATAGTCGCATTTTTCCCTCGAATATTTAACAAATACCATTTTTCAATACCATCCATAAAAATCAATTCCTCCAAGAATTAATTAAACTAAATAGTTACCCCCGCCCTAGAAAGTTCGGAAAAGCACGATTGCCTTATTTATAGTGAAGCGTTTCTTAGTCGTATGTTTACCCGAATATTTAACAAGTACCATTTTTCCACACCATCCAAAAAAATCAATTCCTCCTAGAATTATTTAAACTAAATAGTTACCACCGCCCTAGAAAGTTCGGAAAAACACGATAGACTTATTTATAGTGAAGCGTTTCTTAGTCTTATGTTTACCCTAATATTTAACAACTACCATTTTTAAAAAACATCAATAAAACTATATTAATCCTAGAATTATTTAAAATTAATATTTAAAACCGACATAGAAAGTTTGGAAAAACAAGATAGACTTATTTATAGTGAAGCGTTTCTTAGTCGTATGTTTACCCGAATATTTAACAAGTACCATTTTTCCAAACCATCCATAAAACTCAATTCCTCCTAGAATTATTTAAACTTAATAGTTACCACCGCCCTAGAAAGTTCGGAAAGACACGATAGCCTTATTTATAGTGAAGCGTTTCTTAGTCGTATGTTTACGCGAATATTTAACAAGTACCATTTTACCAAACCATCCAAAAAACTCACTTCCTCCTAAAATTATTTAAACTAAATAGTTACCACCGCCCTAGAAAGTTTGGAAAAACACGATAGCCCTATTTATAGTGAAGTGTTTCTTAGTCGTATGTTTACCAGAATATTTAACAAGTACCATTTTAACATACCATCCATAAAACTCAATTACTCCAAGAATTATTTAAAATAAATACTTAGCCCCGCCCTAAAAAGTTCGTAAAAACATGATAGCCTTATTTATAGTGAAGCGTTTCTTAGTCGTATGTTTACCCGAATATTTAACAAGTAGCATTTTTCTATACCATCCATAACACTCAATTCCTCCTAGAATTATTTAAACTAAGTAGTTACCACCGCCCTAGAAAGTTCGGAAAAACATGATAGCCTTATTTATAGTGAAGCGTTTCTTAGTCGTATGTTTACCCGAATATTTAACAAGTACCATTTTTCCCTAACATCCATAAACCACAAGTCCTCCTAGAATTATTTAAACTAAATAGTAACGCCCGCTCAAGAAAGTTCGGAAAAACACGATAGCCTTATTTAGAGTGAAGAGTTTCTTAGCCTTATGTTTAAACAACTATATAAGAATTAAAGTTTTTCAACAAAATCAATAAAAATCAATTCATGATAGAATTATTTAAACTAAATAGTTACCCCTGCCTCGCACAGACAGTTCAGAAAGACACGATAGCCTTATTTATAGTTGTAACCAAAAGTCAAAAATGGAATTTTGATAACAATTGACAGGAATTGGGTTTTTATGCAGATTGCAACTATATAAATTTCATTACGTTTAATATCTAGCCACCAAATGCTCCAAGCCTCAGAAGAAAAAGGATTTTGAAAACAGGGAGCCCGATTTTCGAAAAAAGGGATACCCCCGTGCAACTGAATCCCCCTTGTAACTGAACCCGTGTATAACCGAAACCCCCGTGCAACTGTATCCCCTTTAACTGAACCCTCGTGCAACTCACCCCTCCATGCAACCCGTCCCCCTCAAAACACTTTTCAGCCATTTCTTTTTAAATTGACAATATTTTTCAAACGTTACTTATGCATTATACAGACCACATCGGCGAGGTAAAGCTAGGTCAAGTCACAATGTCATTCTATCGTTACTTTTCAATTAAGCTATTGAATACTTTCTAGCAATGTCTATTGTAAAAGTCAAATCTATTAAGTATCTGAGCTTATTCTTTGTATTGTTGATGCAAGCATCTCATTCTTTAATTACCCGTGAGGCATTCTTAACCGTCGCAATACCTTTACGCAAATATCTTTTCGCAAAACAGAATTCGCAAATCTCGTGAACTAAAGAAGTAATTACCCTTTTCAAAAAACATTAGTCCTTCTATTAATGAATCCATGAAACGAAACCAGTCTGATAGCATCACACAAAATAACGCTCCCATTTACAAATATTTATCTCATTTTTGTTTCGTATTAATATGTTTAAAAACAAATTATCAAAGTTTAAAAAAAAGAAAAACCTAAAACTAAAAGAACATATGAATTACCAATGATTTAACAACACAAAAATAAAAAAAAAAATAACAAATAACTATATACTCTTTCCTCTCGGAAAAGAGTGTAATGACCTGTATAATTAACTACCAGAAAAAAAAAACCTGTTTGTATGGGGGCGCCCCAGAAATGGAATCTCTTAGTCTACTTAAGTTGTCTTAGAAACTTCGAAAAGGGCTCATTAATTGCAAATTGGAGTGGCTTGCGCCCTTTTTAATACTCGAAAGTGATTGGAAGGCAAATAACATCCTTTCCACGCCCACCATTTCCCGAAACACATCCAATAAAAATTTTGAGATAGACATTTTTTTCAGCGTAGTTGATTTCCAATAAAAATTATGTTTTTGATGAGGACAGTCCCCCAGAGCCTTCAGGGCAAGAGTTGTAAGTTATACCCTGGGGGTATATAAGGTTTTTATAGAAGGCGTTGTCGTAAAAACTTAAAAAAAGGCTCATTTGATTGGAAATTCAAAGAGCTATTGCCCTTTTTAATACTCGAAAGTTATTGGAGGGTAACTAACCCCCCTCTCACGCCCTCCTTTTCCCCAAACACATTACATCAACATTTTGATATAGCTATTTTATTCAACGTATTTTAAGTTCTGGAGTTTAAGGTCTTTGGAGATGACAACCCCCTTACAGCCCTCAGGGCAAGGGTTGTAAGTTATGCCCTGGGGGCATATAATGTTTTTATAGAACTCGTTGTCGTAGAAACTTCAAAAAGGGCTCATTCGATTAGAAATTGAAATGGCTAGTGCCCTTTTTAATAGTCAAAAGTAATTGGAAGGCAACTAACACCCCTTCCACGCCCACCATCTTCCCAACATATCCAATCAAAATTTTGAGATAACCATTTTTTTCCAAGCAGTTTAAAGTTCAGGGAATTATACCTTTGAGCAGGACACTCCCCCACAATCTTCAGGGCAAAGGTAATAAGTTATTCCCGGGGGCCATATAAATTCTTATTGAAATCTTACTCGTAGAAACTTGAATTAGGGCTCATTCGATTGGAAATTCAAAGGTCTAGTGCCCTTTTAATAGTTGAAAGTGATTTGAGGGCAACTAGCCCCCCTCTCTCGTCCCACTTTCCCCCAACCACATCCAAACAAAATTTTTAGAACGTGATTTTGTTCAGCATTGTTGATTTTCAGAAACAAATTATGTTTTTGAGGAGTACACTCCCCCACAGCCCTCAGGGCAAGGGTTGTAAGTAATTTGTCGTAGAAACTTCAAAAGGGCTCATTTGATTGGAAATTGAAAGGGCTAGTGCCATTATATGTTATATATTAATGCTTTCTCCACTTTCTTTACATTCCTTTTTTTCTTATATGGTCTATCGCTCAGATAATTCTTGTACAAGTCCCGTCTTCTTTCTATTAGAAATAAAGCATTTTCTCTAATATTCCTAGCTTCGTTCCTAGCTTTCTTCCCTAAGACACCATCAGGGACTTCAAAAATTATTTTCCGAAAATTATTTCATTCATATTTTACATTGTCAAATTTTAAACTCTCCTCTTTAGTATTCAGCTCTTCCTCAAAAATATTTCTCAAATTCTCATCCTGGAGTCTACAAGTATCATCGCATTTTGTATTGATCCTGGTAGCCTTCGATTTACAACAACATAATCAATAAGGTTTGCTGTCTTACCATCGCGTGAATACGACGTTAACTTATGAGCGATTTTATCACCAAACACCATATTGGTTATAACTACCTTGTTATATCTACAAAATTGCAGTGGTCTGTAGACACTACTTTTTTTTCTCCTACATCAAATTTACCTGGACAAGGATAACATCTATCCCCATTTCTACCAACCTGGGTGTTAAAATAGCCTAATAAAAACACCGCATTTCTATTTGTGACTCTGTCTATATGCTCTTGTCATTGCTCTCCGTCCTAAAATGAGAAATTAATATTCTTTTATTAATATCTTCCCAGCCTAAACAAGACTGTGCAGGGCGAAGACCAACTCATCTTCCCAAGTCTACACCGAAGCACTTAAGCCGGCTTAGAACCGAAAAGCAAGAAGTCCCTGGGATATCAAGTATGAATGGAGGCTTTGTGCAATCCTGGACCGATCTTGGTCACTACATAGTTTCCAGCCCTTAGCGATGCTCTTCTATCATAAAGAGTCGAAATCCTGCATAGACTATCTCAAGCCTATTGCATCCAACTCATTATACATTCATGCCTACAATTATTATGCTACTATTGGGAGGCAATCCATATTAAATAAAATAACTTGGAAAAGGTTTTCATTCCAAAAACGCCCACCAAAACAAACCAAGCCCAGAAGAATTATCAACCAGTTCGTGGTAACGAACTGTAAGTAAGGAACAACCCAGCTCAATGGTAACTGAAACTCTAAAAAACGGAATTCTGATAGCAATAGATACATTCAAAAGAATCAAATTTTAATTCTGATTTCAAATATATAAGTTTCATCAAGTTTAATCTTACCCATCAAAAGTTACGCGCCTGAGAAAATTTGGCTGCTTTTCGAAAAAAGGGGAAAAGACCCTCTAAAAGTTATAGAACCTTAATGAAATTCACACCATCATATTCAGCGTATCAGAGAAACCTACTGTAGAGGTTTCAAGCTCATATCTACAAAAGTGTGGAATTTTCATTTTTTGCCAGAAGAAAGATCGCGGATGCGTGTTTATTTTTTTTTTGTTTTTTTTTTTTCCCAGGGTTAATCGTATTGACTCAGTGGTCCTAAAATATCGTAGGAGGTCTCATTGGAACGGAAATTCAAAGTTCCTGTGCCCTTTTTAAGTGACAAAAAAATGGAGGGCAACTAGGCCCCCTCCCACGCTCATTTTTTCTCAGAGTCGCCCAATTAAAATTTTGAGATAGCCATTTTGTTCAGCATAGTCGAAAATCTAATAATATGTCTTTTAGGATGACTTAATCCCCCACAGTTCCCAGGGGAAGGGTTGCAAGTTATGAACTTTGCCCATTGCTTACATATTGTATTGCTTATTGGGAAGTAATCAGACATTTTCAGGAAGGATTTTTTTCTGGTGGGGGGGGGGGCTGGAGGAGGGGGTTACTTGGGAGAATCTTTCCGTGGAAGATGTTTCTTTGGGGTAAGGGATATTTCTATGAAGGGGGCGCCGGATTTCCAAGCATTATTTAAAAAAAATATCAGAAATTAAATTAAAAAAATAAATTTTTTCAACTGAAAGTAAGAAGCAACATTAGAAATGAAAACGAACAGAAATAATTACGTATATGAGAGGGTTCTCCCGCAAGTCAATACCTCGCTCTTTACGCTACAGTTTTTTTTTAGTGCTTTTAAAAGAGGTATCTATTCTAATTAAACGGCCTTTGTTATTCCGGGGTTTGTGAATTAAAAATTTTTTTAACTTTTAAAGTAAAGAGCGTGGTATTGACTAAGGGGAGAACCCCCTTATATACGTAATAACATATGCGTAATAAAAAAAAAACAATAAAAAACAAACAAGTGATACGGCTCAATAGTAATCGAAACTTTTAAAAACGTAGTTTTGATGTCAATAAATGTATCAAAAGAATGGACTTATAATGCTGATTCTAAATATATAAATTTTATTAAGTATAGTATTACTCATCAAAGGCTACGAGCCTGAAAAAATTTACCTGATTTTTTAAAGAGGGGGAAACATCCCCTACAAGTGAAAGAATTTTAATGAAAATCACACCGTCAGATTCAGCGTATCAAAAAACCCTATTACATAGGTTTCAAGCTCATATCTGCAAAAATCTGCAACTTTGTATTTTTTGCCAGAAGAAAAATATACGAATATAGAAGTTCGTTACGTAAGTTAATTTGTAAATTACGTCAGAACCATATTTAGAGACAGCCATTTTGCAAAACAAAAGTAAATTTTTTATGCAAATTTTGTTTACTTATTCAATGACGATGAGGCAAAATAAAGCTGCATTAACTAAAAAACGATCAGAATTAATAAAAAAAAACAAGTTTTTTAAACTGAAAGTAAGGAGCGACATTAAAACTTAAAACGAACAGAAATTATTCTGTATATGAAAGTCCCCTCCTCAACGCCTCGCCCTTTACGCTAAAGTTTTTCATTGTTAAAAAAAATAGAGTTGTGAGAAAGTCAAACTTTAGCGTAAAGAGCGAGGCGTTGAGGAGGGGACAGCCCCTTTCATATACGGAATAATTTCTTTTCGTTTTAAGTTTTAACGTCGCTCCTTACTTTCAGTTTAAAAAACTTGTTTTTTATTTAATAATTAATCAGAATCCAGTGCGTATACTGTGTCTTAACTAAATAAAAACAGTAATGTATTTTTTTAAATCAACGGGGATAAACAAAGTAGTTAAAAGTCAGAATTAGCTTCATTATATTGAGGTTTCCCACGTAAAGAGAGTAAGGGCCTTTGGGCCTGTGCCCCTTCCTTGCAAAAGATCTAGATTTTTTTTTCAATTTACTTGCGTATATCTTTGATAGAATTTCCTTTTTTTTCTTTTTTTTTAAGTCTACAATTACGCCGCAAAACGATGCGTCCTCGAAAATAAAACCTAGCGTACGTGTCGTACGAATCATTTTAATATGTTTTAACCCAAGAATTAATATCTACGTGTTCTATACGTTGTATGTTAATATCTACATGCCAAAGGGTCAAACTAATCAGAAATACTGAAAAATTTGGTGAAAACACTGCTTATACCAACCCCCGCCAGCACCACAGAGAAATCTAAAGAACTACCAAATATTTTGTTTCTACCCTCCAAGATCCCTGGGAGCCATCTCAATCAAATCATGTTTTGAAGGCTATTCGATCTTATAAATGAGCACCCCCTAAAAAGTATTTCAATAGAAGGGGATCTGCATATTATATCGTTGGCAGCGCAATAGCGCTGCCTATGTAAAAAGCGATGTGGGCATAATGTATTAAGTATTTATTTTATTTTATTTATTTCTTTAGACCGGGGCACTTCATATCGAAGCAGTTGTCATAAAAGCTTCGAAAAGGGTTCATTCGATTGGAAATCAAAAGGACTAGAGCCCTATTTAATAGTCAAAAGTGATTGGAGGACAACTAACCTCCCTACTACGCTCACCATATCCCCAAACACATCCAATTAAAATTTTAAAATAGCCATTTTGTTCAGCGTTGCTAAAAGGTTCTAAAACTTTGACAACCCCTCCCCACAGCCATCAGGGCAAGGGTTGTAAGTTATGTCCTGGGGGCATATAAAGTTTCTTATAAAAAGTTAGTCATATGAACTTCTGAGGGGGCCGATTACATTGGTAATTAGAAGTTCTAGTGCCTTTTTTAAGATTCAAACTGATCGGTGGGCGGATACCCTCCCCCGCTTCGTACTTTCCCAAAATGTATCTTATAGAGATTTTGAGATGACCATTTGTTGTCGTAGAAACTTAGAAAAAGGCTCACTCGATTGGAAATTGAAAGGGTTGGTGCTCTTTTTTACGATTCAAAGGGATGGGGGGGGGCAGTCCCCTCCCTTTGTATTTTCCCCAAATGTATCCGATAGAAATTTTAAAACAGCCACTTATTCCAAAATAGTCCAAAGATCATACAAGGCCTTTGAGGTGGACATAATCCCTCAGAGTCTGGGGGCAAGGGTTTTAAGTCATGCCTCAGGGGTATATAAGGTTTTTATGGAAGGGGTGGTCGTGTGAACTTTAGAAGAGGCTCATTTGATCGAAAATGTATAGCTATAGTTTCCTTTTAAGAGTCAAACATGATGCATAGCAAATAGCCCCCCCCCCCCAGCTCCTTGACATCCTTTTTTCCCGAAACACATTCAATTGAAATTATGAGATATCCATTTGTTTTACCAATAGTAAAAAAAAAATTAATAAAACAATGCCTTTAGGGAGAAAAAAATCCCCAAAAGCCCATGGGCAAGGGTTTTAAGTTATATCCTGGGGCAAATAAAGTTTTTATGGAACGGGTGGTCTTATAAACTTAGGATCGGAAGGAGCTTATTTGATTGGAAGTTTTAGTGCCCTTTTTAAGAGTCAAAAGTGAATGGAAGGTAATCATCCCCCCTCCCCCCGAGATTATTATTCCTCAAAACACATCCGATCAAAATTTTAAGAAAGTTACTTTGCTCAGCATTGTTGAAAGGTCCAGTGGTTATCTCTATTGGGACGTCAACCTCCCCACAGTTATCAGGACAAGGGCTGTAAGTTAGGCAATCTGTTCTTTGCTTACAAATAGTATATGTTATTGAGAAAGGTATGCATGTTTGAACTTTACTTTCCAAGAAGACGAAGGGCATTCAGGTGAGCCTCACAGAGAATGTTGAGAAGAGTGTTGCACTAAATCAAAACACTTTATTTGCATACGGATTGTCCAAAGGGTGTAACATAGGAATAACTGAGTGTATTAATTTTGAAAATTCTGGAAGTGGTAAGCGAGATGATCAAAAAGGCAATATTTGCATGCCACTATTATTTGCATACCATCAATACTACTACAACTACCACTACTACTACCACACTACTCCATACAGTATTAAGGGGAAATTTGAACTAAGTCTTTTAAAAGCTTTTAAGGAATATTTAGGTGGAGGTTGAACTAAACCAAAACAAACTATGAGCAAGTGGACTTTCAAAAAGATGACAAAGCAGTATCTGAAGAACAACTTATTTTATTTAGTTAGACCTTTAAGGGTAAGATGTGGGGGATCTTGAACAAGCCAGAAGGCACTATATGTACACTTTTAATACTACCACTACAATTATTGTATCTAATGACGCTAAGGGGATTAAGGTGAAACTTTTAGGGAAGGTTTAGGAGGAGTTTAAATTAAACGAAAAAACTGTATGCATGCAGGTTTTCAAAAGAACATATAGAAACATCATAGGCAGCACCACTCTATAATAGCTAGAAATATCATTGAAACTTTCAAAGGAGCTAATTTGATTCAAATTTAAAATTTCTGCAGCCCGTTTCACGAGTAAAATGAGATTGGACGGCAAGCAGCCCTTCTCTCAAGCCCATTCAATTTTCAAACGCATTCAGTCAGAGATACCCATTTTGATCAGTATAAGTCCAGCAACTATGACTTTGGGGATATTGGGCGTCAATCCCCCTCAATTATGCAACTGGCCCATTATTCTTTAAAACTAAATGTTGCTTTAAGCTATATCAAAAGGCATTGTGTTTATGGTTACCAATAAGGCACTTCAGCAATATGTCGAGAACGACTGGTGGTATTAAGTTGAAACTTTTGGGGAGACTACTATTGTTACTTCTGCTCTTACAATTTAAATAAACAAAAAGAGTTCAGGTGTATCCAGGTTGTCAAAGAGCTTGGAAAGAATGTCTTGGGAATGATATTAAGTTTCGTTTTTCAGGTCAACTTGAGGAGGTATAACATCAAATAAAAAAGCACTATTCATGTCGAGATTGAAAGTTGTAGAAAAATTCCCTCCGACATACCAATTTCAACCCAAACTATGGATTCTTATAGAAAAAACTGAAAAGATATAAAATTTAAGGTTGTCCTTGAAAAATACTATGTCAATAAAAAAAAGAACAGAAATTAATTTAAAATTTTTTTTCCACAAAACCAGTTTTTCAAAGAGAAGTAAAGAGCCACAACTGAGCAGAAATAAAGCTTAATAATCTTCCAAGTGTAAAACTACCACAAATCACTATCAATAAATAAATTAAACTTAAAACGAACAGAAATTACAATAAATAGCTGAGTCAAACTCAAAACGAGCAGAAATTAGTATGAGTAGGGCTGGTAACCCCCATGCCTTCTCAATACCAGAACATAATTTACACTTTACTGAAACCAAAATTCACTTTAAATGTTTTCAATTTTTTTTCCTTTCATAAATAAAAATTATCCAAACTTCAAGGAGCAAATATCAGTATATGCCAATTAAACTGAAAATCTACGGTCAGTCGTTTTTTTTTTTCAGCAAAGCTCAAATTATATTCTATTATTAAAAAGGCATGGGTGCTCGTATTGAGTTTGACCCACCTAGCTATTGTAATATCTATTCGTTCTGAGTTTCATTTGTTAATTGATAGTGATCTGTGGTAGTTTTAAGCTTAGAAGGTTATTTGACTTTATTTGTGCTTTATAAATTCAAACTAGCGAGTACTTTCGTCCGGTAAGCAGTTCCTAAACAATTTTCACTATTTATGTAATTTTTTAATTATCTCTTCTTTCAGATTATTATCCAGGGAGATCGCGAAGTATCAGATGAAGGGGGTGTTGGCATTGGAGCAATTTATTTGATTGGCAGCAATTTTGTTGAACCGGCAGAAACAACAACAACACTGAGAACCACGGCCACAGATGGTATGGTTTCAAATTTTACCACTGAATGGACAGAATCTACAGAATCAACTGATTCAACTTCAGAGAATTATTTTAGTTCGACTCCAGACACAGAAATTACTCATACTACTGACGAGGAAACGTATCCATCTTCAAGTGGTACCACCCTTGATTCTTCAGATTTTCCAACAGAGTCTTCTACGTCGGAATCTACATACGAGACTAATTCAACGTCTGAGGAAAATCTTACTTCGACTCCAGACATAGAAGCTACTGATGCTACTGATGAAGAAACTTATCCATCACCAAGTGAAACTGCTACTCCAGATTCTTCAGATTTTTCAACAGAGTCTTCTACGTCAGAATCTACATACGAGACTGATTTAACATCTGAGGAAAATCTTACTTCGACTCCAGATATAGAAGCTACTGATGCTACTGACAAAGAAACTTATCCATCACCAAGTGAAACAGCTACTCCAGATTTTTCAACGGAGTCATCCACTTCATTACCAGTAAATTCAACATATTCAACTGACTACCCAACGGAGGAATTCACAGAATCGTCAACAGCCCAAGCAGAATCGTAAGTATTTAAGATAAAATAGGATTTATCAAAATAAAGCTTGTCACTAGTGCTGAGATCTCAGCTTGGCACTATCTCAGCTCATGTATGAGCTGAAATAGACATGAAAGTATTTGATAAAAACAAAAGAAAAAACATATGAAAATTCTGGTATGATTCTACATTGTGGCTTCTTTACTGTGTTTGATTGTCGCCATTGTATCTACGAAAGACAAAAATCCTTTACAGTCAGAGCCGGTAGTTTTCCAGGGTGGGTTCTATAACTAGAAAAAATAGTTACAAAAATAAAAATTTTGAACTAAAGTAGTTTTATGAATTATAAAAAGAGGAGTAATGCATTTTTAAAGAAATGAAAACTTGAGAATTTCGCAAGAACCATAAAAGTGATGTACGAATGGTCGAGGCTAATTAATCGAACACATCGAATTTGAAGGGTAGGTTGTATTTCTCTGTTTGGCCAAAATGTCACAAACCACCTTCTGAGTTACCAAAGCCGATTTTAAGATGTATTAAATAAAAAAAAACAAGTTTTCTTAACTGAAAGTAAGGGACGACGTTAAAACTTAAAACGAACAGAAATTATTCCGTATATGAAAGGGGCTGTCCCCTCCTCAATGCCTCGCTCTGTACGCTAAAGTTTTTTATTGTTTAAAAAAAGAATGAGTTGTGAGTAAGTCAAACTATAGCGTAAAGAGTGAGGCGTTGAGGAGGGGACAGCCCCTTTCATATACGGAATAATTTCTGCTCGTTTTAAGTTTTAACGTCGTTCCTTACTTTCAGTAAAAAAAACTTTTTTTTACTTAAATTTTGAACGTTTTTGAATTAATTCAGGTTTTGATTTTGGGTCAACGTACATGAATAATTAAAACAAAATTTGCATATTAATTTTAATTTTGTTTGATTAAATGGCTTTCTCGAAACTTGCTTAATTTTATTGATGAATGTATTCATTAGTAGTAAATACACGTAACTTGGGAAATAACTTGCGTAACGAGCTTCTATATTCATATATTTTTAATACGTGTATTAGGGGGCTCGCCCCCTAGTCAGTACCTCGCTCTTTAAGCTAAAGTTTGAATTTTGTTCCAATTCTTTAAAAATGACCCTTAATCCCAAAGGCCGTTATTTAGAATAAATAGCTCTTATGAAAGTACTAAAAGATCTTTGGCTTAAACAGCGATGCACTGACCAGGGGGTGAACCCAATCATACACGTATTATTTTCTGTTCGTTTTAAGTTTTGATGTTACTCCTTATTTTCAGTTGGAAAACTTA